>NC_068454.1:70651289-70687210 GCF_023373465.1 Oncorhynchus keta | reverse complement strand
CCCAGCCAATCCACAGCACACTGTGGACAGACAGACGCAACCAAACCAGTCAGTCAGTCTGCTTCCAGCTACATGCACAGAGGCCCCCATGCATGGTCGTGGGCCTGGTTAAGAGCACGTTTGTTCCCCCAGGAAAATAGTGGGCTGTGTGCTAAAGGGGGGCAGGCAGAGGCGTCTACCTTGCTGCATGAGAGCTCCAACTCCGAACCAGAAACTATTTAGCAGGGTGAAATTGTTTTCCACTACATCTGAGTCGGGGTTGCAGGGGTGGGGGTTATACCACTCGTAGGGACTAAACCTGTGGCAATCGACAGAGAACACACACATACACACGTTTATTTCACTTGTGTTCAGCACTAATAGAATAGACAGACAGTGTTACAGACCAGTACTGGCTTGACTTGGCCTACCTGGAGAGATAGGGAAGAGAAACAAAAGTTAGTTAGTCATTGATCACAACAACAAGATGTGATACATTTGCATCTTCATATTGGGAAAATATCCCCAAATATTGCCCTGCAAGGTAACGGTAGAAATTGTTTTTGTACGCTAATATATTTTAGTTGTTGTTAGGACAATTAATCAATTAGAGCTTAACGTGTCGGTTAAATGAACAAAAGCTGACAAACAGCAAGATGACGTACATCATCACTTTATATGTCACCCAGGTCTGCTTTGTTATTATCTCTTCAACTGTATCATCTCAACTAGATGACAGATGAAGAATTTAAACAGCCCGTGGGACTGTGGAACGTCTTCTCACCACTTGTCAGCCCAAAACACACTGCTCACATTGACATGCTCATATCAAAGGCAAATTACTCCAGAATTAAATCGATGGGATCAGAAAATAATTTAATTGTCACTTGAGAAAAGCATTAATAATCCTTATAATCTACAGATGGCATTAACATTCAATACATCAAATAGTTCATTTCCATCATGCCTGTCTGTCTGTCTGTCTGTCTGTCTGTCTGTCTGTCTGTCTGTCTGTCTGTCTGTCTGTCTGTCTGTCTGCCTGCCTGCCTGCCTGCCTGTCTGTCTGTCTGTCTGTCTGCCTGTCTGCCTGCCTGCCTGCCTGTCTGTCTGTCTGTCTGTCTGTCTGTCTGTCTGTCTGTCTCCGCTCTGGTCCGTCCCAGCCGTCAGCTCACGTCCTCCAAGCAAAGAGATTTCCCTTTATGTCTGTTAAATAAAAGTCTGTCTGTCTATTAGTCTGTCTGTCTGTCTACAATTGACATCTCTTCTGCCTGCCTGCCTGTCTGTCTGTGCAATATCTTCACTCCCACTCTTTTTTACCTGTTTCAACTTCAGCTCAGCTCACTCCTCAAGCAATGAGATTTCCCATTTATTCACGTTAAATAAAAGTGACATTACATTAGTAAAGGTTGATTGGGCTACAATTAAGCATCCCGACCCCATTTGGTTGTGCTGTAGTTGTGGAATCGTAGACAATCCAGCATGGTTACTTGTCAGGTTGGTATCATTTTTTTTTCTTGGTGGCTTAGATATAAAGTTATATATTGGTGACAGCTATATATTGCGACATATTGGTGATAGCATTAAGACATATTACAGTATTGATAATATGACAGCATCAGAACATGCACCAATGTCATGAATAATGGGCTTGGCCATTATAATGTGTTTAGTGCACGCTCCCTATCCCCCATGTCACACTCAAGGAGGTATTCTAGTCCAGCTCCAAGACCGCTGAACGTCCTTTAGATCCCACCGTTCCTTGCTTTAACACAATCCTTGGCCCTAAATCAATCTGTCTACTCAATTTGCCCCAGATTTGCTTGCTTGTCAGTTTGCAATTCCAAATTGTGTTCATGTGAACTGTGACCTTGGCAAGACGTATGTGACTAGTGACTGGTGCCCCCGGCTGGACCCCCTTAGTGGAGATCCCTCTGAGCAAAGCCAATTACCCCACGCCAGGAACATGGATGAGAACACGGATGAGCCAGCTTGTCATCCTACATCCGTAGCTGGCCTGAGGAGAGGGTGGGGTAACAGGCAGGGAGTTACCTCACCGCGGTGGGAAAATTAAAACATTCTCATCGCCGTACGAGGAGAACCACTAGCAGCAGCTTAACCTGCCTCTGAAGGTGGAGCTGCCCGTCCACTCTGCCAGCCCCATCCCGTTCAGTTAGCTGTCAGTTTGATCCAATTACACCACCCTTACGTTATCTCAGGTCATCAGAGCCGCAGAGGGAGAAACTTTGAGTAAGGTCACCGCTGAGCGGAGAGAGAGGAAGAGGGAGAGGGTGGAGGGCAGACAGGCAGGCAAGAAGGGAACTCAGCAGCAGAGAAGAAACAATGGCAGGCTTTTATCATTTTATAGGATCATCCTGCTGAAAACTCAACAGATGATACGCCTGATAACACCAATGTCAGGGGAGAAGAATGAACACAGAGAGAGCGCTAGAAAGGGGCTGTTGCAGGTCTAGTCTCTTCAATTCTAAATGACTGGGGAAAAGACAAGGCTATATATCTCTATAGGCTTTATATGACCTTCCAAGCCATCAACAGCTGGGGCTGTTGCCGTAGACTATTCCATACGGCTTGAGAAAATATATATTTATATATGTCTGTCTATACACAAACCATGCAACCAATCAGAAAAGCTCAGTCAAATGCTGTTGTTTGCTTCTATTTCCAGGATGATCAAAAATCTATATCTGTAGTGTAGCATTGAGAGGCCGACAAATTGTTTTACATGGGTCTTTTGAGAGCACACTGAGACTCTCATTGTAGTCATGGAGGAGAAATGCAGAAGAGTCAAATTGAAATTCCATTACATCCGTTCCCCTTCTACAAATGTTGATAGAATAAGGGATAGGAAATGTGCCTGTTACACAAGCATGTTGTAACATGTTGCAGCTAACGAAGCAGATGGTGATAGACTGTGTATTGAACAAATGATGTACTCTGTTTAACAGTAACACAAACGAAGGAGAGACTGTGTTGTATTGAGGCAGTCTTCTATCCACCAAGCATGTGACATCAGGATGTAACAATAGTCGGAGACCACATCATTAAAAGATTGGCCGACAGAAAGAGAGAGAATCCTGCATACATGTTTGGATAAATTGTTGACGATAAGAGAGCTCATTCGCTCCTCTGCAAGTTTTTATCTTTTTGATAAGGAGGAGGTAGGAAATGAGATTCCCCAAACTGTAACAAGGCGATAATGCACAGAGATGGTTTGGAGGTGGGAGACTGTTTCAGATGTTTCATTTCATCACCTACATAACAAAGGAAGAAGGAACAGCGTAGGAAAGATATTAGAGGACAACAACAACAATAACGCCTACCACAACAACAACACCTGACACAACAACAACAACAAACAGCTGGTGATATGAGAAGGGTAAATCATGTAAATACAGTAATGTCCTGGTTTTCCCACTGTATCCTGACAGTGTTTCTAAATATGGCATGTAGATGACTTTGCCTCGGGGGAGCCTAAACCAGTCCTTATAATGTCACCATACAGCACACACACACACACACATTAGCATTAAACCCCCTCACACATACAAAGCACACACATAAGCATACATAGATAAAATGTGTACACACACATATATATGTACAGTTAGCTTAGTTACCTTTCCAGAGAACGACTGAGTTTGTGCAACTACACTGTACAGTACATGCATGCTACCGAAGGCCTACCATGCCTAGTGTCTAAACAGAGTGACAGGGATATTTGAACACTTACCCAACAACACTTACTTACTGTGATCATTTAAAAAGATAGGTGCATATTCTGAACCAACTTAGATGCCAGTTGCAGCGTTTTATTCTCTTGCGTGATCATATCGCCAGTAACATTGGAAAACACACGTGTATTAACTGTAAAACTGTTTTGGGTGTACAACTGAAAGAGTTACGCTCCCCCAAAAGTCTTAGAGTTAACATCAACTTTTCTTTGTCTTCTTCTCCAGCGTGCCTCAAACGCCGGCCCTAGTCAGGTTTGGTTACAAGACCATGGTGCTTGTCTATGGAACAGCAAGAGGAACTGCCCCCCCCAGGCTCACAAACCCACACAAAAAAAACATTTTGTGAACTAACACTGGTACTCCCCCCCTCACACACCTTGCTACTTTAAAAAGCATTTTGTGAACTAACACTAGCTACTTAAGATTTTCCCTCTTACTAGCTCTGATGTTTGCTACTTTATTGAATAAAAGCATACGTACTATAGGGACTGTGATATGCACCAGTTGTCCTACCTAGCTATCTTAAGATGAACACATGATAACTGTCTCTCCCGAGCTCGGGAGACAAAATAGTAGCTCTGCGAAATTGGGGAGAAAAAGGGGTAAACAAATTTATAATAATAAATAAAAAAAATGTAAATGTTAAAATGTCAAACTGCACTACTTTCCCATGCCTGAGAACTAAGCCTGAACAAAGCAAACAAAAGATACACAACACATTCAAACGTACTTTGCTTAGCATTACACAATCCACAATGCCATTGCTCTTATTTCAATAATAATATCCAGCCTCTCAGGTCAAGATGACAATATAAGAATGAAATGCACTACTACTGGTCAAAAATCATATTAACCAATATGGTATCCATCAAAATAAAATATCAACACAAAACAGTTTATCACATGTAAACGCTAAATGACATTTAAATCTTCTACACTACATCATGATTGAATATTTCAATAAAATGTTAGCGTTCTGTCACGACTTCTTCTCTCTTCTTGTTCGAGTGGCGTTCGGCGGTCGACGTCACCGGCCTTCTAGCCATCACCGATTCACTTTTCATTTTCCGTTTGTTTTGTCTTTGTTTTTTTACACACCTGGTTTCAATTCCCCCATTACATGTTCATTATTTAACCCTCTGGTTTCCCCCATGTTTGTGTGCGTGTTTGTTGTATTGTGAAGCCTGAATCTGACGGCTGGTATTTTGTTGCCGGGTTTTGTTGTTACGCCCATTTATTTCGTGCTACCTGTATTTTTCCCGCACCATAGTATTGTGTTTATACTGGTGTTATCTTGTATTAAATACCTTGTTTCTCCACCAGTGGACCAGTGACTGCATCTGAAGTGGCACCCTATTCCTTATATAGTGCACTTCTTTTGACCAGAGCCCCATGGGCCCAGACCAAAAGTAGTGCATCATATAGGAAATATGGTGCCATTTCAGACACAGCCAGTTATTAGGTATCAGAGGGCTATGCTGACTCAACGTATGCACAAGGTCAGATGCTGATAACTTGTAATCCTGATGAGTTTGACAACACACACACCAGCTGACCTCAAGATCTAACACACACCAGCTGACCTCAAGATCTAACACACACCAGCTGACCTCAAGATCTAACACACACCAGCTGACCTCAAGATCTAACACACACCAGCTGACCTCAACATCTAACACACACCAGCTGACCTCAAGATCTAACACACACCAGCTGACCTCAAGATCTAACATACACCAGCTGACCTCAAGATCTAACACACACCAGCTGACCTCAAGATCTAACACACACCAGCTGTCCTCAAGATCTAACACACACCAGCTGACCTCAAGATCTAACATACACCAGCTGACCTCAAGATCTAACACACACCAGCTGACCTCAAGATCTAACACACACCAGCTGACCTCAAGATCTAACACACACCAGCTGACCTCAAGATCTAACACACACCAGCTGACCTCAAGATCTAACATACACCAGCTGACCTCAAGATCTAACACACACCAGCTGACCTCAAGATCTAACACACACCAGCTGACCTCAAGATCTAACACACACCAGCTGACCTCAAGATCTAACACACACCAGCTGACCTCGCCTCCTGACAACAAACATAACATCCTCACTCTTCATACCCTCTCTTCAGTTCTCCAATAATCCTACAAAAACCCACTCTCTCTATACTGGACAAACAAGTGATGAACCTTATAAATTATCAAGCTTTTTAAATTGTCAGCCACCTCTGTCCTTTTTCTAAGTCACTGTCATAACTAGCAAGTTCTTACTGTGCTGATATTATTCCTATGTAGATTCTATGACCCGGTATTTTTGAGGCATGGTGGAGAAAAGAAAAGACAATAGTGACTTTGAGACACTGGAGACAACAGGGGGGGGCAGCAGCCATTCACACCAATGAGCACACATACATACACACATACAGTACCAGTCAAATGTTTGGACACACCTACTGCACTCACTCAAGGGTTTTTCTTTATTTTATATATATCGATATAACGAAGTGTTTCATCAGATGACCTGGCCTCCACACGCACCCGACCTCAACCCAATTGAGATGGTTTGGGATGAGTTAGTCCGCAGAGTGAAGGAAAAGCAGCCAAGCATAAGTTGGAAAAGCATTCCAGGTGAAGCTGGTTGAGAGAATGCCAAAAGTGTGCAACGCTGTCATCAAGGCAAAGGGTGGCTACTTTGAAGAACCTCAGATATAAAATATATTTTGATTTGTTTAACACTTTTTTGGTTATTACATGATTCCATATGTGTTATTTCATACTGTTGATGTCTTCACTATGTAGAAAATAGTAAAAATAAAGAAAAACCCTGGAATGAGTAGGTGTGTCCACACTTTTGACTGGTACCCTACATACACACAGTCCTGAAACGGCTGGTTTAACTTTTCTGATCGTAAGGTTTGTGTTTGTGTGTATTATCTCCTGAGCAGCAGATAGTTGTGGCAGACCGGGGAACAGCAGTGATGTGTGGAGACACAGAGACTTCCCAGGAATCACTTAACAGCAGCTGCCTGCTGCCTCTCTAGAGCAGCCTGCCGATAGGGAACACTCAGACCTCCCTCCATTATACTGGGAGAGAAGGCTGAAAGGGAACCATAGGGAACTGTCTTCGTGTGTTGGAAAATCTACTTTCCCCAGATATATAGACTTTTATCTATGTACCTTTTTCTTCAAAGTTGGTTGCATTATTAAACGTTTGAGTGAATGTGTTTCTGAGTTTTTCAGTATGGGGCTTGGCTATAAAGTCTGTGTCATCTGAGTAAGTAGGTGACGATAAACTATCAGATATTGTCCACTTAGTGTCAAGATCGTAACATAATCACAGAGAGGTTATCCTGTTAGTCAGATGGAGCAAGGTTAAATAATTAAGACGTTGGCATATAATAGTGTGTCAATTAATTTTCGGTGATCACTGGAACTGACATGTTACCTGGCTATGACAAACAGCACACAACTGACACCCAAGTAAGCCAGCAGAATATACATCCAGATATCAGGTGAGAGGGGGTTGAGAAAGGAGAAGACCCCAGGGTTGGTTCCGTTGGGCTTGCGGTAGAGGATACTTATCCCCAGTGTCATGAAGGGCTTGGAGAAGTCGATGACCTTCTCCCTCACGTAGGTGATGGCCAGGGGAGCCACTGCCAGATCAGCTTTCTGTCAACAGACAACATAAAAGGGAAGAAGGATAGGCTGTAAGTCAGAGACGCAGGAAGCGTTTAGAGCCAATCAAATTAAGAAAACAGGGCCTTTACACATCACAGAGTCTGTCCCACGGCACTTAGGAGGAAATTTAGAGCCCTTCTAGCTCTAGCTATTGCTCTCTCTCTCTCTCTCTCTCTCTCTCTCTCTCTCTCTCTCTCTCTCTCTCTCTCTCTCTCTCTCTCTCTCTCTCTCTCTCTCTCTCTCTCTCTCTCCTCTCTCTCTCTCTCTCTCTCTCTCTCTCTCTCCCTCTCTCTCTCTCTCTCTCTCTCTCTCTCTCTCTCTCCCTCTCTCTCTCTCTCTCTCTCTCTCCCTCTCTCTCTCTCCCTCACTCTCAGTCTCTCTCTCCCTCTCTCTCTCTCTCTCTCTCCCTCTCCGTCTCTCTCTCCCACTCTGTCTTTCTCTCCCTCTCTCTCACTCGCTCCTCCACACACTCTCTCCCTCACAACCTCCCTCCCTTTTTATACGCTCTTTCTATGCCTCCATCTCACATACATCCTTTCCTTGTCTGATGTTGAACCTAAACTAAGGCAACCCCCCCTCCCTCTACCCCAGAGGATGGATGGTCCTATCGACCACAGTCACTCGGGCAGAGGAGTGTCTAGGTAGAGGAGGGAGGGCGTGAGCGATGGAAGAAATTGTTCCCAGAAATTAAGATAATGTTCAACCATCGCCATACTCATAAGAACACAGACAACTACATTTTATATCGTGTCTCTGATTGTTATTTCATAACAACCCTATTTCTTCACAACACCGAATCAGGGGTTCTACTTTTTTATCTTCATTCTTCCACAGCCTCATCACTCATATTCCATCCATACGTATCCCTCTGCCATGGCTCAGAGTGTGAGTCCTTCTTTCATGTTAATACAGTATGTTGAACGTGACCTTTCAATCACATCCGAAACGTCCCAACCAATCCGGTCTCTCTATGTGGGGTTAAACCTCTGTGTGGTTGATCAATCTGCAGCTCCATTGTGACACAGGTACATGCTAAACACTGACAGCAAGGTCAGCAACATCATTTCACAATAAAATATCCTGTTTGTCACCATCAAGGTTGTCATACATCAATCTAGATTGAATGAGGTGGTTTGGTCCCAGCCACTATAATGTATGAAGAACTATTTCTGATATTAAACAGGACATCATCTGTAGTCATACGAGTTGTCTGTCTATATCTGTTCCATGTCATTCAGGGCCACATGACGTGACGCAATACGATTTAGATCACTTCATGTAGCTCATGAATAGGTCCTATGTCAACTGAATGTATCCAGGTGCATCTACAGTACTCTAGTTCTATGACTCGAAGCATTAGTCAGAGGACACCAGTGATTTCCTTCAACTCCATTTGATTGGATATGTTCAGCTTCTTCAGCTCAATTCACCATGTCCTGGTGAGCCGAGCTAGTATACTCCTGTGAAGGGTTGTCCAGGCCAATTACTGTCTGTTTTGTCCACCACAGATCCTGCCTGCCTACAGTATATATAAGTCCCAAATGCCGCCCTATTCCCTATAAAGTGCACTACGTTAGAGCTCTGGTCAAAAGTAGTGCACTACAGCATGTAGGAAATAGGGTGCCATTTGGGATACATCATCTGCTGTCTAGAGGTTTACTTTCCCTTTTGTACTTTAACCATTTGTACATCGTCACAACACTGTATATATATATATATACATAATAGGACATTTGTAATGTCTTTATCCTTTTGGAACTTCTGTGAGTGGAATGTTTACTGTTCATTTTTATTGTTTATTTCACTTTTGTATATTATCTACCTCACTAATGTTAACATATGTTTCCCATGCCAATAAAGCCCCTTGAATTGAATTGAATTGAATTGATAGGTGGGTCTATATCTACATAACGGCCAACGCTCCAATCACCTCACAGGAATTGTGCCCTGTGTGTGTCAAATCCCTGGGATCCCTCTCCCTTCAGCCTCCGCATGATCAAAACAAACATGGCCGTCGGTCCAGTGTACCACAGTTGAGGGCGATGCAGTGTTATTTAATGGGGTCAGATATTGAGCATTGGCTGCGGCGAGCCTGTTATTTTTCTGCCTGCCTGTGCACAGCTTATACAATCCTGGTCTTACTTTGTCAAACTTAATGATATAGTCCGTGGGCAGTGTGTATGTGTGAGAGTGTGTGTGTGTGTGTGTGTGTGTGTGTGTGTGTGTGTGTGTGTGTGTGTGTGTGTGTGTGTGTGTGTGTGTGTGTGTGTGTGTGTGTGTGTGTGTGTGTGTGTGTGTGTGTGTGTGTGTGTGTGTGTGTGTGTGTGTGTGTGTGTGTGTGTGTGTGTGTGTGTGTGTGTGTGTGTGTGTGCTTGTTTGTTTTAATAAGCTCTGCAGTGGAAACAAGTCAAGACATAATCCTTGCTGTACACCAGGTCAGGAACCAGGTATTTAAACTTGAATCATTTACATAGATCATTTCCGAGTAGTGAGGTAGGTCCAGACTCACGTGGTCGATCAGCTCCTTGACCATGCCGTTCCACTGGCCCGTGGTCTCGTCCTGGGCCCCGTAGCGGCCGTCCTCCACCAGACGCAACTCGTAGGTGAACCCCAGGATGCTAGCCAGCTCCCTCAGCAGGTCGATGCAGTAACCCTCAAAGCGGTCGTTACCGTAAAGGGGCTTGTCTGACTTCTTGAACATCACATAGGGCTCCACCTGTTAGGTTGGAGAGAGGACAGGGGTGGACGAACACTGGATCAGTCTCTGGAGGTAAGGATTAGTATCTTTTCCACTCTGATAAGGCCTTTCTGTGAGTGTGCTTGATGTGTGAGATATGCTCAAAGCCTGACGTGCCTGGACACACACTGGCTACAGGAGAGAGGGAGGGGAACAGAGGGGGAAGGATCACTGCTGCTAAAACCAGGAGGGGTGTGTGTCTGTGGTTGTGTGTGTGTTGTGTGTGTGTGTGTGTGTGTGTGTGTGTGTGTGTGTGTGTGTGTGTGTGTGTGTGTGTGTGTGTGTATATGTGTGTATATGTGTGTATATGTGTGCATATGTGTGTGTGTGTGAGAGAGAGTGTGTGTGTGTGTGTGTGTGTGTGTGTGTGTGTGTGTGTGTGTGTGTGTGTGTGTGTGTGTGTGTGTGTGTGTGTGTGTGTGTGTGTGTGTGTGTGTGTGTGTGTGTGTGTGTGTGGGATGTGTATTGGGATGCAGTCTCAGAAATGTGGCACAAGGTACATGGAGTGATGGAAGCATGACCATAATAAGAGATAATCCTCCATATCTCTGACTCAGTCCTCCCCTCCTCTCCTCTAAGGCTGAACATGCTGGCTGGGGGCCTGTCCCTGTCCCTGTCCCTGTCCCTGTCCCTGGCTCTCAGGCCACCAGATGCTTTGTAAATAAGATCAGAGATGCTGATAAACTGACACAAAAGAACAGGAGCCAGCACATCCTCTTTGTTAGTACGAACAGCTGGGGAGATTACTAATGTCCTCTTTCACGCTCTGGATCCTCTCTTCCCCTCCCTTTCTCGTTCGCTGCCTCTCACTCTCACTCTCTCTTTTTCTCTACCCCACTCACCCTTTATCTACTATATCTCTCTCTCATGTCTCTCTCTCTTTCTAACCCTCTCTTCCCTCTACCCCCATCTCTCTCAGTAAAATCAGGCAGAGAATATATTATCAAACAGGTGTTGTTTACCATGTAATTGTGGCATGCCACGGTACAAACAAAATCATGTTGGATCTCAACCAGCTTTCACACATTTTACTGGCTCAGAGATTTTATGAGAAGAATGTGCTAACACATATAGTAGCATTTATTGGTCAGTGGTGGATAAAGTACTCAAATGTCATACTTAAAAAAATAAAAAGTTTAAAAAAATTACTAAAAAATGACTCAAGTAAAAGTGAAAGTCACCCAGTAAAATACTACTTGAGTAAAAGTCTAAAAGTATTTGGTTTTAAGTATATTTAAGTATCAAAAGTAAATGTAATTGAAAAAATATACTTAAGTATCAAAAGTACAAGTAAAAGTATAAATAATTTAAAATTGCTTATATTTTGCAAACCAGACAGCCCAATTTTCTGTTTTTGGTACTATTTACAGATAGCCAAGTTCACACTACAACACGCAGACATCATTTGCTAATGAAGCTTTTGTGTTTCATGAGTCCACCGAATCAGAGGCAATAGGGATTCCCAGAGATGTTCTCTTGATAAGTGCGTGAATTGGGTCATTTTCCTGTCCTGCTAAGCATTCAAAATGTAACAAGTACTTTTGGATGACATGGAAAATGTATGGATTAAAAAGTACATTATTTTCTTTAGGAATATAGTGAAGTTAAAGTAAAACTTGTCAATAATATAAATAGTAAAGTACAGACACCAGAAAAACCTACTTAAGTAGTACTTTAAAGTATTTTTACTTAAGTACTTTACACCACTGCTATTGGTAAAGATACTGTAAAAGAGGGTTATAATATCACCCTTCGCCCCCAAACACTTCTCATTCTCAGTCTATAACAGCCTCTACATATTCAGAATTCATATCAGCCACTGCCATTTATTGACAATGTTGTGCTTTTAGACAGTCACAGACAATCTAGCTGTTACATATAGTATCTGACAGTGCCTGAGCACACCTACTGTAGGGTGCTATACAGGGCTCCGTTTAATGATGAAACCTTGATGAAAGAATGGTTCAAAAAAGTACATTATGGCTCAATTCGAGAGGGACTCAATTCAATAGGGACTCAATTCAAGAGGGACACACACACACACACACACACACACACACACACACACACACACACACACACACACACACACACACACACACACACACACACACACACACACACACACACACACACACACACACACACACACACACACACACACACACACACACACACACACACACACACACACACACACACACACACACACACACACACACACATAGGCATGCGCACACAGCAGGTCAGAAATAGTGTGCACTAGGTCTACTGGGCCTTTATCTTCTCTAAAAGCAGCAAAAGTGTCTTCTATTCCACAAGATCTCAGTCAAATAAGCCACCAAGCTGTTAGAATCTGGAAGCCCTGTTTAAGTATGTGTGTAGCACCATGGAAATGGAGCTGTGGTACTATACAGACTGAGAGTGAATGACTGTGCATGGCGGTCTGTTTTTCAAACCCACACATACGCTTTCCTTTCACACTGACTCATCCAAACACAAACCAAGAGAGACCGACATTAGAACTAATGAATTACTGACATTGCATTGAGACATAGTCCAATATTGGATTCTTTAGTGGGTCAAGCTGCATCTCTATTGTCTTTCTCCCAATAATGAATATGTGGGTGTTTTAGAGTAATATCTGAAAGTCTTAGACCTTGAAAAATCTCTTCAGTCTGAGGCTGTGAGGTGAAAGGCTTTGTGACACACTGAGGCTATCCAACATACATTAGAAGTAGCAAAACATCATATACATTGCATTCGGAAAGTATTCAGGCCCCTTGACTTTTCCTACATGTTGTTACGTTACAGCCTTATTCTCATCAATCTACACCCCATAATGACAAAGCGGAAACAGGATTTTAGACATTTTTACAAATGTATAAAACATTTTTTTAAATAAATACCTTATTTATATAAGTACTCAGACTCTTTGCTATGAGACTCAAATTGAGCTCAGGTGCATCCTGTTTCTATTGATCATCCTTGAGATGTTTCTACAACTTGATTAGAGTCCACCTGTGTTAAATTGAATTGATTGGACATGATTTGGAAAGGCACACACCTGTCTATATAAGGTCCCACAGTTGACAGTGCATGTCAGAGCAAAAACCAAGCCATGAGGTTGAAGGAAGCTCCGAGACAGGATTGTGTCGAGGCACAGATCTGGGGCAGGGTACCAAGAAAATAGTGCAGCATTGAAGGTCCCCAATACCAATTGGCCTCCATTCTTAAATGTAAGAAGTTTGGAGCCACCAAGACTGAGCAATCGGGGGAGAAGGACATTGGTCAGGGAGGTGACAAAGAACCCGATGGTCACTGGGATAGAGCTCCAGAGTTCCTCTGTGTAGATAGGAGAACCTTCCAGAAGAACAACCATCTCTGCAGCACTCCACCAATCAGGCCTTTATGGTAGAGTGGCCAGACTGAAGCCACTCCTCAGTAAAAGGCACATGACAGTCCACTTGGAGTTTCCCAAAAGGCACCTAAAGAACTCTCAGACCATGAGATATGAGACTCTCTGGTCTGATGAAACCAAGATTGAACTCTTTGGCCTGAATGCCAAGCGTCACGCCTGAAGGAAACCTGTGGGGATGTTTTTCAGCGGCAGGGACTGGGAGTCTAGTCAGGATCGAGGGAAAGATGAATGGAGCAAAGTACAGAGAGATCCTTGCTGAAAACCTGCTCCAGACTGGGGTGAAGGCTCACCTTCCAACAGGACAATGACGGTAAGCACACAGCCAAAACAACACAGGAGTGGCTTCGGGACAAGACTCTGAATGTCCTTGAGTGGCCCAGCCAGGGCCCGGACTTGAACCCGATTGAAAATCTCTAGAGAGATCTGAAAATAGCTGTGCAGCGACACTCCCCATCCAACCTGACAGAGCTTGTGAGGATCTGCAGAGAAGAATGGAAGAACCTCCCCAAATACAGGTGTGCCAAGCTTGTAGCATCATACAGTCTAACGGCTGTAATCGCTGCCAAAGGTTCTTCAACAAAGTACTGAGTAAAGGGTCTGAAAACTTATGTAAATGTCATATTTCAGTTTATTATTTTTTCTTAGGAAAAATATTATTTTTTTAAACTATTTTTGCTTTGTCATTATGGGGTATTGGTGTAGATTGATGATAAAAATAAACAATTGAATACATTTTTAGAATAAGGTTGTAACGTAACAAAATGTGGAAAAAGTCAACGGGTCTTAATACTCTCTGAATGCACTGTACATACCGAGTGGTATAACTGATTGCTTTGGTTTGGTGAGATTATTCTCTGACCACTACAACAATCTTACGTCAGGGAATTGAAAGGGATCAATAATATAGCCGACTAGCCTAATGATCTGCTACCCAACTCAAAGAGATGACTCTTTCTCTCTCTTTCTCCCCCTCTTTCTCCGTCTCGTTTTTCTCTCTCTCTCCCTCCAACACTTTCTATCTTCTTCACTAGCTTTCTCTTTCTCTCTTGTCTCCTATATTGGTCCTTTTAAACACTCTCTATCTATCTATCAGCAACTCTCCTCTCTCCTCCTCTCTCTGTTTATAACCTAGTCAGAGGAGTGGTGTTGAGCCAGCTAAAAGGAGGGCATTTAAGGGCATAAAGGTGCGATGCATGATGGGTAGTCTGGCAAAGCCAACTGAAGTTTAACTTTGAAGCGGACATGACCTCTGTGCAGTGTACTCAGAAAGTATTTGATGTATAGTATTTGAAAGAGGGAAAGATTTAGTAAACCAATTAAGAACATCTAGAAATCAGAGCAGGTGGTGAGAGAGAGAAAGAAAGAGAAAGAGAGCGAGAGAGAGAGAGAGAAAGAGACAAACAGACAAAGAGAGAGAAGACACTGACAAAGGTGACCTAAAAGCTTCTATAAAGCTACTATAAACCTAACAGAGAATTGAACATTTTACGTTTAAATCAAATACCCTGCTGAAGCTCATTCATGCAGTCAAATGATTAGTGGCCTCATGGGTGGAATGTAGGTCACTTAGAAATGTCCTTGTTTTTGAAAGAAAAGCAAAAAAATATATATTTTAATTTTTTAATTTTTACCCCCTTTTTCTCCCCAATTTCGTGGTATCCAATTGTTAGTAGCTACTATCTTGTCTCATCGCTACAACTCCCGTACGGGTTCGAGAGAGACGAAGGTTGAAAGTCATGCATCCTCCGATACACAACCCAACCAAGCCGTACTGCTTCTTAACACAGTGTGCATCCAACCCGGAAGCCAGCCACACCGATGTGTCCGGAGGAAACACTGTGCACCTGGCAACCTTGGTTAGCGCGCACTGCGCCCGTCCCGCCACAGGAGTCGCTGGTGCGCGATGACTGGTGCGCGATGAGACAAGGTTATCCCTACCGGCCAGGCCCTCCCTAACCTGGACGACGCTATGCCAATTGTGCGTCGCCTCACGGACCTCCCGGTCGCGGCCTGTTACGACAGAGCCTGGGTGCGAACCCAAGAAAAGCAATTTTTTTGTCCTTTAAAATAACATCAAATTGATCATAAATACAGTGTAGACATTGTTAATATTATAAATGACTATTGTAGCTGGAAACGGCTGACTTTTAATGGAATATCTACATTGGCATACAGAGGCCCATTATCAGCAACCATCACTCTTGTGTTCCAATGGCACGTTTAGTTCATCCAAGTTTATCATTTTAAAAGGCTAATTGATCATTAGAAAACCCTTTTGCAATGATGTTAGCACAGCTGAAAACTGTTGTGCTGATTAAAGAAGCAATAAAACTGGCCTATAATTTAGGTGTATATGTATATTTTTTTAACAGACGGAAATCTGGTGTTTCTTTGTCAAACGTCTTTGTTATATTTCAGTCTTCTGTGATGTATTTAAAGTGTATTATTGGGATGCTAACAAAACAATTACACATTTCAACTCTATATCTGACATGGTACAGGTGTCTTATTTTTTAAGCCCATAACCATGTGTGTCACGACTTCTACCGAAGGTGGCTCCTCTCCCTGTTCGGGCGGCGCTCGGCGGTCGGCGTCGCGGGACTGCTAGCCATCACCGATCGCTTTTTCCTTTTCTGTTTGTTTTGTCTTTGGTTCTTTTTCACACCTGGTTTCATTTGTGTTAATATCTGTGTGTATAATTGTACCTGTTGCCTGCCTAAGTTTGTGCGGGATTAGTCTTTTATTGTGATGTGATCGGTTGGATTTACCGATATTTGTTTTCACGGTTACGTAAAGTGTGTCGGAACTTTGTTTGTTCCTCCATGCGTTTTGCACGGGTTCTCTGTTAACGAGGGCGTTGTCCTTTTCGATTGTGCCATTCCTGTGTTGGTGGACGGTCTTATTAAAACACACTTCTCAGACATCCCTGCTCTCCTGCGCCTGAATCCTACACCAACCACCTAGACGCACCTTATCACAATGTGTGTGAGGTGTATACTTTGGTTTCAAAGTAGGTATGTTTACGACTACCAAGAAACACTGTGTGACCCTGATTCAGCCCACTGCAGTAAAAGGTTAAGAAGGCAGAACCACAACTTCTCATACAACAAAGATAGGGGCTAACGAGTAGTCAAGAATAATTACCAATGTAAAACATTCACCCATGAGGACATCAATTGTAACATACATGAATGCCCCAGCATGCTAATAAGGTTTGTTTGTAATGGACGTGGACAGGCCTTTAGCCCCCCTACCACTGTTAGACATAAACTGTAATCTCCTCTCTCTGAATAGGCCTCTTTCTCAGTGCTGCAATGTTTGTCATTGGAATATGTGTTATCTAACACAATGAGCACAATGTAGCTATTGTCAGCCTGTTAGCAGCGTATAACCTCTCACCTTCTGTCAACTGTGAAAGAGCGTAATTATCATAATCAGGCAGTGGGCCCATTAACACCTAACACTGTTTTATTAGTCTGCCTGTCTGTCCATAGGACAACAAATTAAAGTATTATCCAACACTGATTTTTCACCATGATTATATTATTTTCAATGTGGTCCTGAATACATTCTGAGGGAAAAGTTCTTCTCTGGAAATTGAATTATGAGCGGATAACAGCGTTTTAATCCCAATTAATCGTATAAACACAGTGTCCGTGTATGCGTGCCTGCGCGTGCATGTGTTTGTGCAGACACGCTTTGTGTGTGTGTGTGGGGGGAGGGCTGAGGTCAGAGCCACAGGAAGTGTCTGACAACATTACACGCTAGCTACACGCTACAAGGTCTTACATGCCACCTCCTGATCCTGTCTCGTGTTGTGATCCTCCGCAGATGGAGAACGAGAAGCAGCTTTCATTTCAAACAGTGAGGGAGGAAAGAAAATCTAAACAGGCTAGCTAGCTATCTCTGTATAGCAAAGCTTATTAAAGTACTTCTGTATTTATACTGCTGATCTGGAGAGTCACTCACCCTTGAATGCTAAATCACCTTGATTCTTCTAAAATGGATTATGTGTCCCAATGAAAATAATGTGTCCCAATGATATTGGCTCATTTGAGCATTTATTTTATTTTTATAATGATTGGGCCAGTATGCTACGAGGCTACCGCCTAGAGCAAAAAACAAAGAGGCCCACTCAGTGCTCTCTACGTGTCATGTAGAGTCATGGAAGACTTCCCATAGGCTCACTGCTTAATCAAAGTTTAACTCGAAGAATCGGAAATGGTCAAACTATAAATAATTATGAACAATTGTGAAATACCCAATTAATACTAGAGTATATATGATGTTTATGACATTTATTTGAAATAATTCTGATTTCAAAGTCAATTAATGAAGATAAAGAGTTGCTTGAATGTCTGTACCTTGAACAGCGATGAAGAGTATATGAAGAGACAGCATAGAAAGTAGATAATAAGCTTGAAAGGTTGACTAGTCTATTCATTTATTTAGATCCCCGTTACCTGTTACCTTAGTAACAACTCCTTATTATTGGGCACTTGAAGCACTGTGAAAAAACTCTGACAAATCAGATTGTGCTATATGGGGAAAATAGTTTATTATATAGTGCAAACAAAGCTGATTCACTCTCTCTCTCTCTCTCTCTCTCTCTCTCTCTCTCTCTCTCTCTCTCTCTCTCTCTCTCTCTCTCTTTCTCTCCTCATTTGTGACTCCTTTGATCCTCAGGGAGCCCGACAGAGCGTGTGTGGATTTGTACCTTTTAATTCAACCCGATCGGCGACTCATAGATCACGCAACCGTAGTAAATAAAAGTCTCACATCAAATTCTGTTTCAATTAAATGTTCTTTATGTCTGGCATACTAAACACATATTGGCAGAGACGAGCCCATCCCACAGGGGAAACAAGGCTATAGGAGGTGTGATCTGTTGGTGAGCACTACTACGATTGGTTCCAGGGTGTGATTATTCGTGTTGTATGTATGTAATGTGTCAGAGAAGAAGAGCATAGTGCAACCTTATCAGTGGCAAAATGTCACACGTGTGATGTGGAATCATGGAACACATAGGACTACTGCCTAATCAAAGTCATGGAACACATAGGACTACTGCCTAATCAAAGTCATGGAACACATAGGACTACTGCCTAATCAAAGTCATGGAACACATAGGACTACTGCCTAATCAAAGTCATGGGACACATAGGACTACTGCCTAATCAAAGTCATGGAACACATAGGACTACTGCCTAATCAAAGTCATGGAACACATAGGACTACTGCCTAATCAAAGTCATGGGACACATAGGACTACTGCCTAATCAAAGTCAAATGGAACACATAGGACTACTGCCTAATCAAAGTCATGGAACACATAGGACTACTGCCTAATCAAAGTCATGGAACACATAGGACTACTGCCTAATCAAAGTCATGGAACACATAGGACTACTGCCTAATCAAAGTCATGGAACACATAGGACTACTGCCTAATCAAAGTCATGGAACACATAGGACTACTGCCTAATCAAAGTCATGGAACACATAGGACTACTGCCTAATCAAAGTCATGGAACACATAGGACTACTGCCTAATCAAAGTCATGGAACACATAGGACTACTGCCTAATCAAAGTCATGGAACACATAGGACTACTGCCTAATCAAAGTCATGGAACACATAGGACTACTGCCTAATCAAAGTCATGGAACACATAGGACTACTGCCTAATCAAAGTCATGGAACACATAGGACTACTGCCTAATCAAAGTCATGGAACACATAGGACTACTGCCTAATCAAAGTCATGGAACACATAGGACTACTGCCTAATCAAAGTCATGGAACACATAGGACTACTGCCTAATCAAAGTCATGGAACACATAGGACTACTGCCTAATCAAAGTCATGGAACACATAGGACTACTGCCTAATCAAAGTCATGGAACACATAGGACTACTGCCTAATCAAAGTCATGGAACACATAGGACTACTGCCTAATCAAAGTCATGGAACACATAGGACTACTGCCTAATCAAAGTCATGGAACACATAGGACTACTGCCTAATCAAAGTCATGGAACACATAGGACTACTGCCTAATCAAAGTCATGGAACACATAGGACTACTGCCTAATCAAAGTCATGGAACACATAGGACTACTGCCTAATCTAATCAAAGTCATGGAACACATAGGACTACTGCCTAATCAAAGTCATGGAACACATAGGACTACTGCCTAATCAAAGTCATGGGACACATAGGACTACTGCCTAATCAAAGTCATGGAACACATAGGACTACTGCCTAATCAAAGTCATGGAACTAATCAAAGTCATGGACTACTGCCTAATCAAAGTCATGGAACACATAGGACTACTGCCTAATCAAAGTCATCAACTAGTCATGGAACACATAGGACTACTGCCTAATCAAAGTCATGGAACACATAGGACTACTGCCTAATCAAAGTCATGGAACACATAGGACTACTGCCTAATCAAAGTCATGGAACACATAGGACTACTGCCTAATCAAAGTCATGGAACACATAGGACTACTGCCTAATCAAAGTCATGGAACACATAGGACTACTGCCTAATCAAAGTCATGGAACACATAGGACTACTGCCTAATCAAAGTCATGGAACACATAGGACTACTGCCTAATCAAAGTCATGGAACACATAGGACTACTGCCTAATCAAAGTCATGGAACACATAGGACTACTGCCTAATCAAAGTCATGGAACACATAGGACTACTGCCTAATCAAAGTCATGGGACACATAGGACTACTGCCTAATCAAAGTTAAACTCTTACAGTTAGAAATGGTCAAACTAGAAATGATGATGAACAATTAAATAAATAAACCAAAAAATAATCAACTAATACTACAGAAACCCTATTTATGAAATATACACTATATATACAAAAGTATGTGGACACCTCTTCAAAATAGTGGATTCGGCTTTTTCAGCAACACCCGTTGCTGACAGTTGTTTAAAATTAAGCACACAACCATGCAATCTCCATAGACAAACATTCACAGTAGAATGGCCTTGCTGAAGAGCTCGGTGACTTTCAATGTGGTACCGTCATAGGATGTTACCTTTCCAACAAGTCAGTTTGTCTAATTTCTGTCCTGTTAGAGCAGCCATGGTCAACTGTAAGTGCTGTTATTGTGAAGTGGAAATGTCTAGGAGCAACAACGGCTCAGTCGAGAAGTGGTAGGCCACACAAGCTCACAGAACGGGACCGACCAGTGCTGAAGCACGTAGCGCGTAAAAATTGTCTGTCCTCGGTTGCAACACTAACTACCGAGTTCCAAACTGTCCCTGGAAGGAACATCAGCACAAGAACCGTTTGTCGGGAGCTTCAAGAAATGGGTTTCCATTGCCACACAAGCCTAACATCACCATGCGCAATGCCAAGCATCGGCTGGAGTGGTGTTAAGCTCACAACCATTGGACTCTGGAGCAGTGGAAAGGCATTCTCTGGAGTAATGAATCACGCATCACCATCTGGCAGTCCGACGGACGAATCTGGGTTTAACAGATGCCCGGAGAACAGTACCTGCCCGAATGCATAGTGCCAACTGTAAAGTTTGGCGGTGGAGGAATAATGGTCTGGGGCTGTTTTTCATGGTTTGGGCTAGGCCCCTTAGTTCCAGTTGAAGAAAAATCTTAATGCTACAGCATACAATCAAATCAAACTTGTCACATGTGCCGAATACAACATGTTTAGACCTTACCGTCAAATGCAAACTTACAAGCCCTTAACCAACAGTGCAGTTCAATATTTAGTTTATTTACCAAATAAATTAAAGTAAAGAATAATAAAGAAGAAACACAATAAAAAAAACAATAATGAGGATATATACAGGGGGCACCCGACTGAGTCAATGTGCAGGGGTACAGGTTAGTCCAGGTAAGGGGGGTCAATGTAAATCATTTGGTGGCCATTTGATTAATTGTTCAGCAGTCTTATGGCTTGGGGGTAGAAGCTGTTAAGGAGCTTTTAGTCCGAGACTTGACGCTCCGTTATCGCTTGCCGTGTGGTAGCAGAGAAAACAGTCTATGACTTGGGTGACGAGTCTTGGAGTCCTGGATGGCAGGAAGCTTGGCCCCAGTGATGTACAGGGCCGTAGTACCCTCTGTCGTGCCTTACGGTCAGATGCCGAGCAGTTACCATACCAGGTGGTGATACAACCGGTCAGGATGCGCTTGACCCATGACATTCTGGATTATTCTGTGAACCCATGACATTCTGGATGATTCAACAGTTTGGGGAAGGCACCTTTCCTACTTAAGCATGACAATGCCCCTTTGCACAAACCGAGGTCCATACAGAAATGGTTTGTTGAGATCGGTGTGGGAAAAACTTGAATAGCCTGCACAGAGCCTGACCTCATCCCCATCAAACACCATTGGGATGAATTGGAACGCCGACTGCGAGCCAGGCCTAATCAACCCAACATCAGCGCCCGACCTCACTAATGCTCTTGTGGCTGAATGGAAGCAAGTACCCGCAGCAATGTTCTGAAATCTAGTAGAAAACCTCCTCAGAAGAGTGTAGACTGTTATAGCAACAAAGGAGGGACCAACTCCATATTAATGGCCATGATTTTGGAATGAGTGTCTACATAATTTTGGTAATCTAGTGTATATTTGAAACAGGTTTGATTTCAAAGTTGGTCAGTGAAGAAATTCAGCGAATTGAGTGTCTGTGCTTTGACTAAGGAAACCAAAGGAAATAAAGTAAATATGCTTGAAAGGTTGATTTGTCAATTCCTTTATTTAGATTCCCATCACCTGTTACCTTAGTAACAACAACAGCGTTGTGTAAAATCAGTTTCTGCTGAACGGGGAAAAGGGTTTATAATATAATGCATATATAGCTGATCCCCAGCCATTGCAGGTGTGCAGAGCCAGAGAGACGTGTTTGACAGATGATGGGTAGAACAGGTTATCAACAGGATATAGTGTTGCACTCGCTACTTATGGTTGATTATACCGTCATTTAGCTTCATGAACCTTTACACTAGTTATTTGTCAGTGTGAGGTAATTAATGAGTTTTTCACATCTGTCTCATTCATAATCATAATTATACTGTGAGGCTATTCACAGCTTGTTTGCATTGCTTGTATGAGTGTGTGTGTGTGTGTGTGTGTGTGTGTGTGTGTGTGTGTGTGTGTGTGTGTGTGTGTGTGTGTGTGTGTGTGTGTGTGTGTGTGTGTGTGTGTGTGTGTGTGTGTGTGTGTGTGTGTTTGCATTCTCTCTCAGTCCATCAAAAGGCATAGAATACAGATAACACAAAGGTTAGAATCACAGATCTAGACCTGAGCACATAACATATTCATATTAAGTCTAACTTTCATAGTTTCTCTCTCTCTCTCTCTCTCTCTCTCTCTCTCTCTCTCTCTCTCTCTCTCTCCCTCTCTCTACATTCAATTCAAAGGGATTTATTGGCATGGGAAAGATGTTTAAATTGCCAAAGGAAGTGAACTAGATAATAAACAAAAGTGAAAAAAAAATATTAAAAATGTGCATTAAACATTCCAAATGAATAGACACTATAAATGTCATATTATGGTTCCTCTCTCTCTCTCTCTTCTCTCTTCTCTCTTCTCTCTCTCTCTCTCTCTCTCTCTCTCTCTCTCTCTCTCTCTCTCTCTCTCTCTCTCTCTCTCTATCCCTATTCTTCTTCCTCTATCTAATCCCTCCCTCCTCCCCTCTCTCTCCTCCCAATATCTCTCGGTAGTAAATAAAAGTCTCATATCAAATTCAGTTTCAATTAATTGTTCCTCATGTCTGGCATACTAAAAGCCCCTCCCACAGGGGAAACAGGGCTATAGGACTACTACAATTGGTGCCCTGGGTGAGGAAGATTCTCTAGTGGAACCAAAAGGAAGTGGAATCTGTTTATGTCCACTACTATGATTGGTGCCCCGGGTGAGGAGGATTCTCTAGTGGAGCCAAAAGGAAGTGGAATCTGTTTATGTCCACTACTATGATTGGTGCCCCGGGTGAGGAGGATTCTCTAGTGGAGCCAAAAGGAAGTGGAATCTGTTTATGTCCACTACTATGATTGGTTCCCCGGGTGAGGAGGATTCTCTAGTGGAGCCAAAAGGAAGTGGAATCTGTTTATGTCCACTACTATGATTGGTGCCCCAGGTGAGGAGGATTCTCTAGTGGAGCCAAAAGGAAGTGGAATCTGTTTATGTCAACTACTATGATTGGTGCTCCGGGTGAGGAGGATTCTCTAGTTGAGCCAAAAGGAAGTGGAATCTGTTTATGTCAACTACTATGATTGGTGCCCCGGGTGAGGAGGATTCTCTAGTGGAGCCAAAAGGAAGTGGAATCTGTTTATGTCCACTACTATGATTGGTTCCCCGGGTGAGGAGGATTCTCTAGTGGAGCCAAAAGGAAGTGGAATCTGTTTATGTCCACTACTATGATTGGTGCCCCAGGTGAGGAGGATTCTCTAGTGGAGCCAAAAGGAAGTGGAATCTGTTTATGTCAACTACTATGATTGGTGCTCCGGGTGAGGAGGATTCTCTAGTTGAGCCAAAAGGAAGTGGAATCTGTTTATGTCCACTACTATGATTGGTGCCCCGGGTGAGGAGGATTCTCTAGTGGAGCCAAAAGGAAGTGGAATCTGTTTATGTCCACTACTATGATTGGTGCCCCGGGTGAGGATGATTCTCTAGTGGAGCCAAAAGGAAGTGGAATCTGTTTATGTCCACTACTATGATTGGTGCCCCGGGTGAGGAGGATTCTCTAGTGGAGCCAAAAGGAAGTGGAATCTGTTTATGTCCACTACTATGATTGGTTCCCCGGGTGAGGAGGATTTTCTAGTGGAGCCAAAAGGAAGTGGAATCTGTTTATGTCCACTACTATGATTGGTGCCCCAGGTGAGGAGGATTCTCTAGTGGAGCCAAAAGGAAGTGGAATCTGTTTATGTCAACTACTATGATTGGTGCTCCGGGTGAGGAGGATTCTCTAGTTGAGCCAAAAGGAAGTGGAATCTGTTTATGTCCACTACTATGATTGGTGCCCCGGGTGAGGAGGATTCTCTAGTGGAGCCAAAAGGAAGTGGAATCTGTTTATGTCCACTACTATGATTGGTGCCCCGGGTGAGGATGATTCCATAGGGTTGTATACAGTGGGGTCTGAAATAATTGACACCCCTGGTAAAGGTGAGCAATAATGACTGTATAAAATAAATCATTCAAATACTGAGCTATATTGTATGATATATTGAACTATATTGTATGCTCAGCGAAAGTGATTAAGTAATATTTTTTTTCTCAAAAAAAGAGTTGGAGAACATATTGGGAGGGATCTTGGACCATACAGAATCCTTCCAGATCCTTGATATCCTTCATCTGCGCTTATGGACTGCCCTCTTCAATTCAAACCACACAAAAAGTCATCTGATTCATACCAGTTTCTCTGTCCCTGCCGATGAAAACTATCATGTTCTCAGAGTGATGAGAGGTGTTGGGTTTGCGCCAGACATAGCATTTTCCTTGATTGCCAAAAGCTCAATTTTAGTATCATCTGACCAGAGTACCTTCTCCCATATGTTTGGGGAGTCTCCCACATGCCTTTTGGTGAACACCAAACGTGTTTGCTTGTTTTTGTCTTTAAGCAACGGCTTTTATCTGGTCACTCTTCCATAAAGCCCAGCTCTGTGGAGTGTACGGCTTAAACTGGTCCTCTGGACAGATATTCCAATCTCCACTGTGAGGCTTTGCAGCTCCTTCAGGGTTATCTTTGGTCTCTTTGTTGCCTCTGATAAATGCCCTCCTTGCCTGGTCCATGAGTTCTGGTGGGCGGCCCTCTCTTAGCAGGTTTGTTGTGGTGCCATATTCTTTCCATTTTTTAAATAATGGATTTAATGGTGCTCTGTGGGATGCTCAAATGTTTTGATATTTTTTTAGAACCCAACCCTGATCTGTACTTCTCCACAATGTTGTCCCTGACCTGTTTGAGAGCTCCTTGGTCTTTATGGTGCAGCTTGCTTGGTGGTGCCCCTTGCTTAATGGTGTTGCAGACTCTGGGGCCTTTCGGAACAGGTGTATATATACTGAGATCAAGTAACAGATCATGTGACACCTAGATTGCACATAGGTGGACTTTGTTTAAGTCACATAACTTCTGAAGGTAACTGGTTGCACCAGATCTTATTTAGGGGCTTCATAGCAAAGGGGTTTAATTATGCACCACTTTTCTGTTTGTAATTCTTTTACATTTCTTGAAACCCCTTTTTTTTAAATTTCACTTCACCAATTTGGACTATTTTGTGTATGTCCATTACATGAAATCTAAATTAAAATGCATTTAAATGACAGGTTGTAATGCAACAAAATAGGAAAAATGCCAAGGGGGATGAATACTTTTGCAAGGCACTGTACATGTACTGTGAATTTAACCACTAGTCTATTACCAGTATGAGGTCTTGACAAAATGGCCAAAACTCTTTTGATTAGTTCAGATTTCTGAGGCATTGAAAACTAATTACAGCTCCAACTTTTAAAGAGGGGTGTCACACCCTGACCATAGTTTGCTTTGTATGTTTCTATGTTTTGGTTGGTCATGGTGTGAGCTGGGTGGGCATTCTATGTTACATGTCTAGTTTGTCTAGTTCTATGTTTGGCCTGATATGGTTCTCAATCAGAGGCAGGTGTTCGTCATTGTCTCTGATTGGGAACCATATTTAGGTAGCCTGTTTGGTGTTGGGTTTTGTGGGTGATTGTCCTGGTTAATGTCTGTGTTACTTTGCACCAGTATTAGGCTGTTTTGGTTTTCGTGGTACGTTTATTGTATTTGATTCGTGTTTACTTTGTTTCATTAAACATGGATTGCAATAGCCACGCCGCATTTTGGTCTGACTCTCTTTCACCTAAAGAACCGTTACAAGGGGCTTGTAATCCTTCAGTCTGGCATGAAAAAACATTCAGAGAAGTTGGATAAAAGTGCGCATCAATCAAATGTAACAAACCCAATTATTGTCAGCCCTCTCTCCGCTTTTCTCCTCCCCTCAAAGCCAGCCGAGATCTCCCCATGACTCACTAATTACAGACATGTAGAGTCTTAACTAATAACAGCAATTCAATCAGCGCACAGCGGCAGAATGCATGGGAGAGGTAAGGCAAGCGCAGCACGGGATAAATAATGACAAACCGCAATTTGGTTGATATTGTTATTTTTACGCTCTGCTTCTTAATAATCGGATCGTAAATTGCGTTAATTTTCTTGATTCTAGAAGCTTCCTGTTTAGTCGTGATGTGAGTCAATTGTGGCGGGCTCTGGTATGGTTTTCAGATGGAGATAGGAGGGATGGAGTCGTCGTGTAGCCTACAGAATCCCTACAGCACCAGAGCAGACTTTCTTTACAACTCACAGGCTACTCCACCCCAACAGATAGACACCACAGGATCGGGAGTGATACGCTCATCGTTGAAGCTAAGTGTTTTTTTATAAATATTCTTTAGAGTGAATAATAACAATACACAGGATTTTTATAGCGCTTTTCTAAAATGGCAAATACGGTTTGATGAAACCTGAGGAAGACAGCGGTGAGTCAGTCTGTGTGACTCATAGAGAAGCAGATCCTTAGAGATCCTAGGGCACTCTTTAACTTCCCCCAGAGTTCCCCTGGATGTCTGGGTTTAACATCACTGGGTAGAGTAAAAACTCCTCAACAGAGGGACTAATAAAATGCTAGATAGAGAGAGAGCCTTAAACCATGACATCGTATTGGACAATCAATCAGCTAATTAGCCCTGCCTGAAACTGTTCTCAACCAATTGGAAAGGGACCTCTCCACAGCAGTGAAGTGAAGTGTGGACTGGTAATTTAAAAGTGGCGTACGTCCATTCAATTCGCTCACAGGCCGACAACCATCCTGAGAAATTCAAGTGGAGCACTTTTCAAAGAAAATGACCTAAAAACTAAATAGGAATAACACCGTTTCCAAGGAGTCAATTAAATATTAGAGCAGTTCTGGGCATTCACAATCACTTATATAGACAAGGTAGAACTCTGTTATAGCACCCAGCTGACAGTTAGTACAGCAATTTAATTTCTCTATGAAAAGACAATACGTGTCCACCACAGAGCAAAGAGGGAATGGTACTTACCAGTATGGTGGAGACAACTAGAGATCTGTTGGCTAAGGAATCTGTGACATTGGATGTCTTCCCCTTCTGGTGGTCTGTCATGTTCAAGCCACTAGGAGGGTCCCATGTTCCAATCTGAGGGGAAAAACACAGAAAAACATGAGCATTTAGTGCACTTCAGTTATATCTTCTACGCAGAAATACTGTTCAGGGAAGAGTGTCTATGAGAAAATAAGGTGCATTATTACAAACACGCGCCTGCCCCCCACACACACACACCTCTTCCACAGAGAACTAGAGGCAGATCCTGATCCTAGATCAGCTCTTATATCACATCTCGCAGGTGAAGAGTTAAGAGTTCGCAATGCTGTCAGCTGTGTCCTAAGGGTGCTGGAGGAAATTCTGGGAATGTGTGCTTGAGCTGAAGAGGTGGAGTACTGAGTATATGTGTGTGAGTGTGTAAGGAGGGGTTGGTGGAAGCTGAAAGAAGAAGAGAAGGAGGAGAGGGGCGAGCCTGCAGGGGCCTCTCATCCTGGCTGTGTTATTCTCTTACCCGCTACAGGGCTTCTCATCTCAGCAGACACTCTGCTCTGCAGCACCAACCCACTACAGACACAACAGTCCTGCTCCTCTCTCTGATGCCCACTACTGAGGCCTTAGAGATGGCTGCTTTGTAATTGTAAATCAACTGTTTAATTCAGACTTCATGAGGCTGGAGGGCTCTTGAAGGTTTTTTCATTAAGAGAGTAAATTATTCATGGAGGCGCAGACACACCACAGAGAGGGATGGGGAGGTCAGGAGCAGCTGAGAGGCACACACAGGGGAGCATGTGTGTTAGGAGGGTGTGTGTGTGGGGGTGTAGGTTGGATCTGTTGTGTTGACAAGCTTATGTTTATGAGTTATCTCCTCCATAGATGTGCACACATGGTCATGTATTATAAACATGCACACACACACAAACACACGCCCCTAGTACCTTCTCCAGTCCATCCTCCTTCAGACTAATCACATCCAGGTCAAAGTCTGTCCTCAAGCCGTTGGTTCTGTTGAAAGTGATCCGCCCAGTCAAGCCATCCCAGTGGGCCTGGAGGAGAGAAAGAGAGAGGTGTAGGAAGCGAGAGAGAAAAAGGGAGAGAGAGAGAAAGAGTTTGAGAGAGAGAGAGAGATTCATCATAACCAAAGAGGAAGAGGTCACACTCATTCTCAGCAAAAGAGAGACATTCATTATTCATTAGAGTTCACCTTTAAGCAAGGCACACAAACTCACAAAGGTATGCTGCACACACACACAGACAGACACAAACACACCCACACACACACGTATGTATTAATACCACACACACAAACTGGATACGGCTTTCTCCAGGACACAGATGATTTTTGGACATAATTCTGATGGTTGCTTTAGTAACAGTGAGATAGTTATTACCCAATCTGTAACAATACAGGCACTGCTTTGGAATGCTGAAAATTGAGCATAAATGTGGCCCGAAGCACTGAACTCTCTTGTGTTACATTGCACAGCAAGTGTTGAATTCTGTGCCCTTTTCTTAGAGAAGCAGGAGCAACTGGCTTAAAGCGGATGTTATTTCAGAAAGAACCTGTAGTATGACTCATCTAACGTCATGTTATTACAGGCTCATACATGTCACATTGTTCCTCTACGTTGGGAAGAGAACGCTAGATGAAAGAAGATTATGGATTTCTAAGAAATCTAGGTTTAAATACATTTCAAGAAATACATATGAAATACATTTTAATAAATCAGTTTTAAATAGATGTAGTATGTTCAGTGTAATGCTAGCCTGTCATACAGTGGTGATTCAGTGATAGTGTAATGTTAGCCTGTAATACAGTGGTGATTCAGTAATAGTGTAATGTTAGCCTGTCATACAGTGGTGATTCAGTAATAGTGTAATGTTAGCATGTCATACAGTGGTGATTCAGTAATAGTGTAATGTTAGCCTGTCGTACAGTGGTGATTCAGTGATAGTGTAATGTTAGCCTGTCATACAGTGGTGATTCAGTGATAGTGTAATGTTAGCCTGTCATACAGTGGTGATTCAGTAATAGTGTAATGTTAGCCTGTCATACAGTGGTGATTCAGTAATAGTGTAATGTTAGCCTGTCATACAGTGGTGATTCAGTGATAGTGTAATGTTAGCCTGTCATACAGTGGTGATTCAGTGATAGTGTAATGTTAGCCTGGCATACAGTGGTGATTCAGTAATAGTGTAATGTTAGCCTGTCATACAGTGGTGATTCAGTGATAGTGTAATGTTAGCCTGTCATACAGTGGTGATTCAGTGATAGTGTAATGTTAGCCTGGCATACAGTGGTGATTCAGTAATAGTGTAATGTTAGCCTGTAATACAGTGGTGATTCAGTGATAGTGTAATGTTAGCCTGTAATACAGTGGTGATTCAGTGATAGTGTAATGTTAGCCGGTCATACAGTGGTGATTCAGTGATAGTGTAATGTTAGCCTGTCATACAGTGGTGATTCAGTGATAGTGTAATGTTAGCCTGGCATACAGTGGTGATTCAGTAATAGTGTAATGTTAGCCTGTAAAACAGTGGTGATTCAGTGATAGTGTAATGTTAGCCTGTCATACAGTGGTGATTCAGTGATAGTGTAATGTTAGCCTGTCATACAGTGGTGATTCAGTGATAGTGTAATGTTAGCCTGTCATACAGTGGTGATTCAGTGATAGTGTAATGTTAGCCTGTAAAACAGTGGTGATTCAGTGATAGTGTAATGTTGGCCTGTCATACAGTGGTGATTCAGTGATAGTGTAATGTTAGCCTGTAAAACAGTGGTGATTCAGTAATAGTGTAATAGTGTAATGTTAGCCTGTCATACAGTGGTGATTCAGTGATAGTGTAATGTTAGCCTGTCATACAGTGGTGATTCAGTGATAGTGTAATGTTAGCCTGTCATACAGTGGTGATTCAGTGATAGTGTAATGTTAGCCTGTCATACAGTGGTGATTCAGTGATAGTGTAATGTTAGCCTGTAAAACAGTGGTGATTCAGTGATAGTGTAATGTTAGCCTGTCATACAGTGGTGATTCAGTGATAGTGTAATGTTAGCCTTTAATACAGTAGTGATTCAGTAATAGTGTAATGTTAGCCTGTTATACAGTGGTGATTCAGTGATAGTGTAATGTTAGCCTGTCATACAGTGGTGATTAAGTGATAGTGTAATGTTAGCCTGTCATACAGTGGTGATTCAGTGATAGTGTAATGTTAGCCTGTCATACAGTGGTGATTCAGTGATAGTGTAATGTTAGCCTGTAAAACAGTGGTGATTCAGTAATAGTGTAATGTTAGCCTGGCATACAGTGGTGATTCAGTGATAGTGTAATGTTAGCCTCTGATACAGTGGTGATTCAGTGATAGTGTAATGTTAGCCTGTCATGCAGTGGTGATTCAGTGATAGTGTAGGGAAAGGGGGATACCAAGTCAGTTGTACAACTGAATGTATTCAACTGAAATGTGTCTTCCGCATTTAATCCAACCTCTGAATCAGAGATGTGCGGAGCACTGTCTTAATCGACATCCACATCATCTGCCCCTTGCTCAGGGGCAGAACGACAATTTTTTACCTCGTCAGCTCTGGGATTCGATCCAGCAACCTTACAGTTACTGGCCCAATGCTCCTACCCGTCCGGCAGTGATAGTTCAGTGTTAGCCTGTGATACAGAGGCCATGCAGTGATAGTTCAGTGTTCGTCTGTGATACAGAGGTCATGCAGTGATAGTCCAGTGTTAGTCTGTGATACAGAGGTCATGCAGTGATAGTTCAGTGTTAGTCTGTGATACAGTGGCCATGCAGTGATAGTCCAGCGTTAGTCTGTGATACAGTGGCCATGCAGTGATAGTTCAGCATTAGCCTGTGATGCAGTGGCCATGCAGTGATAGTCCAGTGTTACCCTGTATGTCACTCTGGATCGACAGTACATTGGTGTATAAAGACCATCAGGCCAAACAGTGGTGTCATTTATGAGGGCTGGCTGGTGTCCACCCTAGTACTGGTCCACAGGCTTAGAGAGAGAGAGCACTAGAGGTGGCGAGATGTGAGATTATTTGTGCGGCGGTTCGAGACGAAGAGCTTTAATATGTCATTCCTCCCTCCCCCCATTTCTCCCTCCCCACCCTCCACGCACGCCACCCCCCAGCCGGGAGCAGTGTGAGTGTTCTGGTGATATCTCACAGAGCAAACAGAACAGAACAGGGTAGCTAGGCTTTACAGACCCTAAATATAGCCTGGGCTATATATCTTTAACTGCCTCACAGACAGACAGGGACGTTTGGATTAACCACCCCAGTTTCCAGAATCTATCTAGCACACTGAGGGATAATTAGCCCAGATTAAGATCATGTTGGGGCGGCAGCGTAGCCTAGTGGTTAGAGCGTTGGACTAGTAACCGGAAGGTTGCGAGTTCAAACCCCCGAGCTGACAAGGTACAAATCTGTCATTCTGCCCCTGAACAGGCAGTTAACCCACTGTTCCCAGGCCGTCATTGAAAATAAGAATATGTTCTTAACTGACTTGCCTGGTTAAATAAAGGTACAATTTAAAAATGTAGACCCATTCTGTAGGGACATGATATGAAAACAGAGAGACAGGTTTAAGATTAAGATGGTTGCAGTAGAAACAAAGCATTTCTCTTTCATTTACATTGATTTCTTTGATTGCCCCCCTGTCACCATCCAGCTTGTCTCTCTGAATGTCTCTCTTGTGTCTCTCTCTCCTATGTGTGTTGTAGGTGTTCTCTCTCTCTTTCATTCTCTCTCTCCATGTCCATCCCTCCCCTGCCTTTCCAGTGGGCCAGTGTGTAATGTATAATACTACGTACCTCTTTGATGAGGGCCATGAATCTGTTCCCAAAGCGCCAGGGTTTGTGTCTGTTGCACTGTAGGGAGCTGACAGTGATCTGCTGAGACTGCTGCACGGCCACGGCCACCACGTGCACGGCATCGTACATGAGCGCAGCGTCCGTCTGGAAAACAACAGAGAGAATGTAGAATTTAAATGTTTTATATATACTGAACAAAGATATAAACGCAACATGCAAACAATTTCAAGGGTTTTACGGAGTTACAGTTCATATAAGGAAATCAGTCAATTGAATTAATTAGCTTATGCCCTAATCTATGGAATTCACATGACTAGGCAGGAGCGCAGCCATGGGTGGGCCTGGGAGGGCATAGGCACACCCACTGGGAGGCCAGGCCCAGCCAATCAGAACGAGTTTTTCCCCACAAAAGGGCTTTATTACAGACAGAAATACTCCTCAATTTCATCAGCTGTCTCCGGGTGACTGGTATCAGATGATCCCGTTGACGAAAAGGCTGGATCTGGAGGTCCTGGGCTGGGGTGGTTGCACCTGGTCTGTAGTTGAGAGGCCGGTTGGACGTACTCCCTAAAATTATGTTGGAGTCTGCTTATTTTAGAGAAATGAACATTACATTCTCTGGCAACAGCTCTGGTAGACATTCCTGCAGTCAGCATGCCGATTGCACGCTACCTCAAAACCTGAGACATCTGTGACATTGTGTGACAAAACTGCACACTTCATGTTAGGTGGATGGATTATCTCGAACAGGGATGTAAACAAGTGGCCAACATTTGAGAGAAATGTGCTTTCTGTGCATACGGAAATTTCTGAAATCTTTTATTTTGGCTCATGAAACATGGGACCAACACTTGTTGCGTTTATATTTTTGTTCAGTATAACGTCATCAGTCTGTTGTCCCCACTTGCTTCAAGATGTCCACCATTGTTCCTGTACCCAAGAAAGCGAAGGTAACTGAACTAAATTACTATTGCCCCGTAACACCCACTTCTGTCATCATGAAGTGCTTTGAGAGGCTCGTTAAGGATCATATCACCTCTACTGTTCCTGACAGCCTAGGCCCACTACAATTTTCATACAGCCCTAACAGATCCACAGATGACGCAATCGCCATTGAACTGCACAATGCCCTATCCCATCTGGACAAGAGGAATATCTATGTACAGTACATACAGTGCCTTCAGAGAGTATTCAAACCCCTTGACTTAATCCACATTTTGTGTTACAGCCTGAATTCATAATTAATTAAATATTTTTTTATTCTCACCCATCTACACACAATACTCCAGAATGACAAAGTAAAAACATATTTTTAGACACAAATTAAATACAAAAATATATATTTTACATAATTATTCACACCCTGAGTTGATACATGTTAGAATCACAGCTGAGTCTTTCTGAGTAAATCTCTAAGACAAGGTTCCCCAACTGGTGGCCCTCTGTCCGAATCTGGCCTGCGGGTGTTTTATTTTGAAAGGTCTCCCAGTGTCTGGTGGAAAGCAGACTAAACCAGGTTTCTTCTAGGGTTTTGCCTGTGCAATGCTCTGTTCCATATATTTGTAACCTGTAGTCCTTGCTGATGACAAGCATACCCATAACATGATGCAGCCACCACCATGCTTGAAAGTATGAAGAGTGGTACTCAGTGATGTGTTGTGTTGGATTTACCCCAAACATTAAGCTTTATATTCAGGACATAAAGTTCATTTCTTTGCCACATGTTTTGCAGTTTTACTTTAGTGCCTTATTACAAACAGGATGAATGTTTTCACATTTTTTATTCTATACAGGCTTCCTTCTTTCACTCTGTCATTTGGGTTAGTATTGTGGAGCAACAACAAAGTTGTTGATCCATCCTCAGTTTTCTCCCATCACAGTCATTAAACTCTGCAACTGTTTTAAAGTCACCATTGCCCTCATGGTGAAATCCCTGAGCGGTTTCCTTCCTCTCCGGCAACTGAGTTAGGACGGACGCCTGTATCTTTGTAGTGACTTGGTGTATTGATATGCTATCCAAAGTGGGGGTGCTTGTTGAGACTTGTACCAGCAAGTACCAGCATTTGTGGGTTCGATTACAGGCTCAAAATGGCCCGAAACAAATAACCTTCTTCTGAAACTCATCAGTCTATTCTTGTTCTGAAAAATTATGTCTATTCCATGTGAGAAATTGGCAAGAAACTGAAGATCTCGATCTGTGTACTACCTGAAAAACTCCAGTCTCAACGTCAACAGTGAAGAGGCGACTCCGGGATGCTTGCCTTCTGGGCAGAGTTGCAAAGAAAAAGACAATATCTATATATTCTATGAAAAAATCTGCCGTTTCCAGCTTCAATAGTAATTTACAACATTAACAATGTCTACACTGTATTCCTGATCAATTTGATGTTATTTTAATGGACAAAAAATGTTGAGTTCCTTTCAAAATCAAATCCATTTCTAAGTGACCCCAAACTTTTGAATGGTAGTGTATATATTTTACATTTTTCCTCAAAGTAGTTACCAGTAGAGCCCAAGCTAGAAAGGGTGGGGAGGATCAAGTGCTGGTTCAGATTTTTAGGGGGAAGCTACTTCCACCATTGGGTGCCAGGACAGAGAAGAGCTTGGACTCAGCTGAGCGGGAGCTTCCCTCCCATAGGGGTGGACGGGCCAAGAGACCTGAGGTGGCAGAATGGAGTGCTCAGGTTGGGATGTAGGGTTTGAGCATAGCCTGAAGGTAGGGAGGGGCAGGTCCTCTTGCTGTTCCATAATTAAGCACCATGGTCTTGTAATGGATGCGAGCTTCGACTGGAAGCCAGGGGAGTGTGTTGAGGAGCAGGGTGACATGGGAGAACTTGGGAAAGTTGAACACCAGGCGGGCTGCAGCATTCTGGATAAGTTACATTTGATTTGATTTGATTTGATGTTGTAGAGCATGAACCTGCAGGAGCGAGTCACTGCTCTGATGTTTGTAGAGAACGACAGGGTGACATCCAGGGTCATGCCAAGGTTCTTTGCACTCTGGGAGGGCGACACTGTGAAGTTGTCAACCGCGAGAGGTCTTTGAGCGGGCAGACCTTCCCCAGGAGGAAGAGCAGCTCCTTCTTGTCAAGGTTGGTACTTGAGGGGGTGGGTTGACATCCAAGTTGAGATATCTGCCAGGCACTTTATTACTGCGCTGTTGGAGTCAAAAACGGAAGCATTTTGCTGCACCTGCAATAACATCTGAAAAATATGTGTACGTGACCAATACAATTTGATTTGATTTTCACAGTCAATTGGATGCCTACGTCACAGCATTGGGCATGAACGCAGTGTCTGTATGTGGAACAGAGAGACCATGTGTCATCACCGCATCACAAATCATCACATATTACTAGATCACACCACATGTATCAGTCTACCGAT
>NC_068454.1:70603789-70641289 GCF_023373465.1 Oncorhynchus keta | reverse complement strand
CCACAAGAACACAGTGGCCTCGGTCATTCTTAAATGGAAGAAGTTTGTAACCACCAAGACTCGTCTTAGAGAATCAGAACAACAGTTTTCACATAACACGCTAACATAATTGCAAAAGGATTTTCTGATGATCAATTAGCCTTTTAAAATGATAAACTTGTATTAGCGAACACAATGTACCATTGGAACACAGGAGGGATGCTTGCTGATAATGGGCCACTGTACACCTATGTAGATATTCCATTAAATATGTTCCGTTTCCAACTACAATAGTCATTTACAACATTAACAATGTCTACATGGTATTTCTGATCAATTTGATGTTATTTTAATGGACAGAAAATGTTTTTCTCTTTAAAAAACAAGGACATTTCTAAGTGACTTTTGAATGGTAGTGTATTTAAAAAATGTGCAACAATTTCTAAAAACCTGTTTTTGCTTTGTCAGTATGGGGTATATTGTGTAGATTGATGAGGGAAAATAAAAATTTAATTCATTTTAGAATAAAGGGTCTGAATACATCACCACTCCAAACAAAGAACCTGCCCTCGCCATTCACAGATCATTTGGCTTCAGATGAAAAACTAAAATGCAGGAAACTAAGTTCAATGAAAATTAAACCATTCATTCATTACTTAACATGCTAATTATTTAATTTAGTTTTTAAATCACACATATAATAATGAGTCCTATCTGACTATTCCCAAAAGTCCCAAGGCCTACTATTAAAGAAAATAAAGATAAGACTAAAGACAATGAAGTTAAACTAGGATGTGTCATTTATCCCCTCAATGAAGTTAAACTAGGATGTGTCATTTATCCCCTCAATGAAGTTCAACTAGGATGTGTCATTTATCCCCTCAATGAAGTTAAACTAGGATGTGTCATTTATCCCCTCAATGAAGTTAAACTAGGATGTGTCATTTATCCCCTCAATGAAGTTAAACTAGGATGTGTCATTTATCCCCTCAATGAAGTTAAACTAGGATGTGTCATTTATCCCCTCAATGAAGTTAATTAGTGTTGGAGGACGAGCCAGATTAAGGCAGCAGTGGGCTGGATGATGATGGTTATGTGTGTTGGCAGGGTTATCTTTTATTTGGAGGCTAGGCTAGTCGTCTGGGTGCTGGTGTTGTTTTGTCTGCGCTGTAATGCCATGTGATGCGTAGGGCCCCTGGGGGGCCTCTGGCTCTCCAGCCTCTCTGATTAAAATCTGTCTCTGACCAGCCTGAGCTGAGGCCCCGGGTCTGTGTCTCCTCACCCTCTCTCCTCTCTCACTCACACCTACATCACCATGACATTCCCCCTTCCCTCCACCTCTTTCTCTCTCTCTCTCTCTCTCTCTCTCTCTCTCTCTCTCTCTCTCTCTCTCTCTCTCTCTCTCTCTCTCTCTCTCTCAACCCCCCCCCCGCCCCCCCGCTTACTCTCCCCATAGACAGGGTATCTATTAGTGGGCAAAACAAACACCAAGCTCCTCTATTCTGCCGTGTTGTACTGCCATGTTGTTGTAGGCCTTAGGAACTAGAGGGATGTCTAATTGTGGAGGCAATCGTGACCATGCATATTCCAGTGAAATTGAGATTTAGATAAAATGAGTCCTGGTGTTGATATGAGATCGGTGTGTCTGTGTTTCAGATATCCTGACTACACCCTGCTCATCCAGGTAACATACTCAGCAGGAGCAGAGTGAGAACCCTCCAATCCATCCATTCCTCCCTCCTCTACTCTTTCTCTACACTTCTAGTCTCTCCATCAGCTCCAATTCTCCACAGCTCACAGGCCCAGGCCCAAAAACACACACACACACAGCCAGCTTATTGTGGATAAGTAAGTACACTTAAATAAGGGCTCGTTATTGAGCTAAATTAATCATACAATTGGCCAGTCTCTGGGTGTTATTGTGGGCTGGCATGTTGAGTAAGGAGTTTGTTACGGGTATGTGGCAGCCTAGGGGGAGTGAAGGTGAACACTGAGGGACTTACTCAATGACTTACTACAGCTTTCAATTAACCCTGGCTGTTGTTGGCATGGCCAGCTGCAGTGCATTATGGGACTGTAGAGGTCCTCAGGAGGAGACACAGAGGAGGGGCCAAACTACAGGTAATTTAAATGTATCCATGGCACCATGGAAGGTTTCTCTCTCAGTATGTATAAACCCTGTGATGTATGTTAGATGTTTATATTCTATTGAACAACCTGAATACTGTTTTGTGGCTGTTCAACACTATAAAACAGTATAGTTTGTGTGTGTATAATGACAATATTACAATGGAAGTTGTCTCTCCCTCTACCTCTCTCTCCCCCTCTCTCTCTTTCTCTCCACCCCATTACCACCTGAAACATATTATGCCAGGAAATTTGTCTTGAAGATGACTGGCTGGTGATTGCCAACAACTGTGTGCATGCGTGTGTGTGTGTGTGTGTGTGTGTGTGCACACACAACTCACAAATCTCCAAGTTAGTGACCCTAATGTGTAGAAATGACTGGGTGATGAGAACAGGGCCTCTGGTCCACTCCAGCCCACCATCATGGCTGTCTGTTGATCCTATTTAGGCATCTCTTGAACACGCTCATGTACCTCAATGAACCCTGCTACATATTCAACAAGCTTCCTCTCACACACACACCGACCAAATGTCAGGATTCTCACCCTACACACAAAAGCATGCAATGTTTTCCTACTAATATATACATATCCACATGTTGTTCTCACCTCAAATTCTCAGATTATGGCCATCTCACAGAATGTTGAATTACCAAGAAAATGACAAAACAAACAAAAAGCCATTATTTAAATCATGAAAGGATTTGGGCAAATATTTACATTATGTATGTGTATCAAGAGATTCTGAATATAGCAAAGACTAGTATTCGACAGTTTACCAAAGATCTCAAGGAACTATAGCAAACATAAATCATCAAAAAAACACAATAGCTATGTAGATGTCCTGTACTCTCTTTTCACCCATGACTGTGTGGCCAAACACGACTCCAACACTATCATTAAGTTTGCTCACGACACCACAGTGGTAGGCCTGATCACCGACAACGATGAGACAGCCTATAGGGAGGAGGTCAGAGAATTTGCAGTGTGGTGCCAGGACAACAACCTCTCCCTCAATGTGAGCAAGACAAAGGAGCTGATCGTGGACTACAGCAAAAGCGGGTCGAACAGGCCCCCATTAACATCGACGGGACTGTAGTGGAGCGGGTTGAGAGTTTCAAGTTCCTTGGTGTCCACATCACCAACAAACTATCGTGGTCCAAACATACCAAGACAGTCATGAAGAGGGCACGACAAAACCTTTTCCCCCTCTGGAGACTGAAAAGATTTGGCATGGGTCCCCAGATCCTCAAAAAAGTTGTACAGCTGCACCATCGAGAGCATCCTGACCGGTTGCATCACCACCTGGTATGGCTACTGCTCGGCATCTGACCATAAGGCGCTACAGAGGGTAGTCAGTACGGCCAAGTACATCACTGGGGCCAAGCTTCCTGCCATCCAGGACCTATATAATAGGTGGTGTCAGAGGAAAGCCCATAAAATTGTCAGAGACTCCAGTCACCCAAGTTATGGACCGTTTTCTCTGCTACCGCATGGCAAGCGGTACCTGACCGCCAAGTCTAGAACCAAAAGGCTCCTTAACAGCTTCTACCCCCAAGCCACAAGACCTCTGAACAATTAATCAAATGGCCACCGGACTCTTTACATTGACAACCCCCTCCATTTGTTTTTACACTGCTGCTACTCGCTGTTTATTATCTATGTATAGTCACTTCACTCCGACCTACATGTACAAATTACCTCAACTAACCTGTAACCCTGCACATTGACTCAGTACCGGTACCCCCTGTATATAACCTTGTTATTGTTATTTTATTGTGTTACTTTTTATACTTTTTTTTATTTGAGTTTATTTGGTAAATACCTCTTCTTGAACTACATTGTTGGTTAAGGGCTTGTAACTAAGCATTTCACGGTAAGGTCTACCTGTTGTATTCTACCTCCTCAACCCTCCTCTCCTCCCTTTCTGCATCCTTTGACTCTCTATGTCCCCTATCTTCCAGGCCGGCTCGGTCCTCCCCTCCCGCTCCGTGGCTCGACGACTCATTGCGAGCTCACAGAACAGGGCTCCGGGCAGCCGAGCGGAAATGGAGGAAAACTCGCCTCCCTGCGGACCTGGCATCCTTTCGCTCCCTCCTCTCTACATTTTCCTCTCTGTCTCTGCTGCTAAAGCCACTTTCTACCACTCTAAATTCCAAGCATCTGCCTCTAACCCTAGGAAGCTCTTTGCCACCTTCTCCTCCCTCCTGAATCCTCCTCCCCCTCCCCCTCCTCCCTCTCTGCAGATGACTTCGTCAACCATTTTGAAAAGAAGGTCGACGACATCCGATCCTCGTTTGCTAAGTCAAACGACACCGCTGGTTCTGCTCACACTGCCCTACCCTGTGCTCTGACCTCTTTCTCCCCTCTCTCCAGATGAAATCTCGCGTCTTGTGACGGCCGGCCGCCCAACAACCTGCCCGCTCGACCCTATCCCCTCCTCTCTTCTCCAGACCATTTCCGGAGACCTTCTCCCTTACCTCACCTCGCTCATCAACTCATCATCCCTGACCGCTGGCTATGTCCCTTCCGTCTTCAAGAGAGCGAGAGTTGCACCCCTTCTGAAAAAACCTACACTCGATCCCTCCGATGTCAACAACTACAGACCAGTATCCCTTCTTTCTTTTCTCTCCAAAACTCTTGAACGTGCCGTCCTTGGCCAGCTCTCTCGCTATCTCTCTCAGAATGACCTTCTTGATCCAAATCAGTCAGGTTACAAGACTAGTCATTCAACTGAGACTGCTCTTCTCTGTATCACGGAGGCGCTCCGCACTGCTAAAGCTAACTCTCTCTCCTCTGCTCTCATCCTTCTAGACCTATCGGCTGCCTTCGATACTGTGAACCATCAGATCCTCCTCTCCACCCTCTCCGAGTTGGGCATCTCCGGCGCGGCCCACGCTTGGATTGCGTCCTACCTGACAGGTCGCTCCTACCAGGTGGCGTGGCAAGAATCTGTCTCCTCACCACGCGCTCTCACCACTGGTGTCCCCCAGGGCTCTGTTCTAGGCCCTCTCCTATTCTCGCTATACACCAAGTCACTTGGTTCTGTCATAACCTAGCATGGTCTCTCCTATCATTGCTATGCAGATGACACACAATTAATCTTCTCCTTTCCCCCTTCTGATGACCAGGTGGCGAATCGCATCTCTGCATGTCTGGCAGACATATCAGTGTGGATGACGGATCACCACCTCAAGCTGAACCTCGGCAAGACGGAGCTGCTCTTCCTCCCGGGAAGGACTGCCCGTTCCATGATCTCGCCATCACGGTTGACAACTCCATTGTGTCCTCCTCCCAGAGCGCTAAGAACCTTGGCGTGATCCTGGACAACACCCTGTCGTTCTCAACTAACATCAAGGCGGTGGCCCGTTCCTGTAGGTTCATGCTCTACAACATCCGCAGAGTACGACCCTGCCTCACACAGGAAGCGGCGCAGGTCCTAATCCAGGCACTTGTCATCTCCCGTCTGGATTACTGCAACTCGCTGTTGGCTGGGCTCCTGCCTGTGCCATTAAACCCCTACAACTCATCCAGAACGCCGCAGCCCGTCTGGTGTTCAACCTTCCCAAGTTCTCTCACGTCACCCCGCTCCTCCGCTCTCTCCACTGGCTTCCAGTTGAAGCTCGCATCCGCTACAAGACCATGGTGCTTGCCTACGGAGCTGTGAGGGGAACGGCACCTCAGTACCTCCAGGCTCTGATCAGGCCCTACACCCAAACAAGGGCACTGCGTTCATCCACCTCTGGCCTGCTCGCCTCCCTACCACTGAGGAAGTACAGTTCCCGCTCAGCCCAGTCAAAACTGTTCGCTGCTCTGGCTCCCCAATGGTGGAACAAACTCCCTCACGACGCCAGGACAGCGGAGTCAATCACCATCTTCCGGAGACACCTGAAACCCCACCTCTTTAAGGAATACCTAGGATAGGATAAAGTAATCCTTCTCACCCCCCCCCCCCTTAAAAGATTTAGATGCACTATTGTAAAGTGGCTGTTCCACTGGATGTCATAAGGTGAATGCACCAATTTGTAAGTCGCTCTGGATAAGAGCGTCTGCTAAATGACTTAAATGTAAATGTAAATGTATTCGGCACGCATGTGATCAATACAGTTTGATTTGATAAACAAAACTATGTTTGAGTAGAGAATGGCAGCATCATATGCACCAATACATCATACTACTGTACAGCACTACAGCCAGTAGCAACAGTCATTCAATGGAGAAATACATCAAATTATGCACCATACTACCTATATCGTTAGCTCCACAGCACAGCACTACAGCCAGTAGCAACAGTCTTTCAATGAAGAAATACATAATATTATGCACCATACTACCTATACCATTAGCTCCACAGCACAGCACTACAGCCAGTAACAACAGTCTTTTAATGAAGAAATACATAATATTATGCACCATACTACCTATAGCATTAGCTCCACAACACAGCACTACAGCCTGCAGCCTCATTACTACAGTGTTACAGCCATGCACTGTACAGCTTTAGACATTAACAGTGAAGTGATGATTTCTTCATCTCTATTATCTTCTCATGGAGCCCATAGTTACCTTGGAGAGATGGATCTCTTCCTATTTAAATTCATTAGCAAAGCCGTAATAGATTCCTTTAATTATTATTCTATTCAGTGGAGTCCTCCTTCCATTCTCCTCCACCAGATTAGGCCTCTTTTCAACAGAGTGTGATATGATATTATTTTTAATCCATTTCTCTATAATACACCACTGTGTGTTTCTCCCTCTCTCTCTGCCTTCCCTTCTTCCCTTCCTTCCTCAGGCTTTTTTTTTGTTGCTAGTCTGAAACAAGGCCCTGATTAAATGGAGACAATGATGTAAGTTTCAATTGTGAAAATAGAACAGCTAATCCTCTGCTCCAGATTTCCTCAGGGTGGGAAGATTGAAGAGGGAACCTCTTTGGAAGTATTCATGCTAGAAATATCTGTCTGCAGGAATCTGAGGCATGTTTCTTAGTGATCTGTGTCAGATAGACTGACAGTATGGGCACACACTGGACTTTGTCCACACACTCACACATACTTACACTGACACCCCGATGAACACACACACATTACAAATGCCCACACTGTCACGTTCTGACCTTTATTTCCTTTGTTTTGTCTTTGTCCCCGGTTTGCCAGCACAGCCCAGTGCGGGTTATTCCACCTCGCCGCACTGGCCTGGCTACGGGGAGCATTCAACCAGGTAAGGTTGGGCAGGCTCGTTGCTCAAGAGCTCCAGTGCGCCTGCACGGTCCGGTCTACTCAGTGCCACCTCCACGCACCAGCCCTCCGGTGAAACCCCCCGCACCAGGCTGTCTCTCCGTCTTCTGCCTACAGGTGTTCCCGCCTGTCCAGCGCTGCTAGAGCCTTCCTCCTCTCCAGGGTTGCCAGAGTTTCCCGTCTGTCCTGATCCGCCGGAGTCTCCCGTCTGTCCTGATCCGCCGGAGTCTCCCGTCTGTCCTGAGCCGCCGGAGTCTCCCGTCTGTCCTGAGCCGCCGGAGTCTCCCGTCTGTCCTGAGCCGCCGGAGTCTCCCGTCTGTCCTGAGCCGCCGGAGTCTCCCGTCTGTCCTGAGCCGCCGGAGTCTCCCGTCTGTCCTGAGCCGCCGGAGTCTCCCGTCTGTCCTGAGCCGCCGGAGTCTCCCGTCTGTCCTGAGCCGCCGGAGTCTCCCGTCTGTCCTGAGCCGCCGGAGTCTCCCGTCTGTCCTGAGCCGCCGGAGTCTACCGTCTGTCCTGAGCCGCCGGAGTCTCCCGTCTGTCCTGAGCCGCCGGAGTCTCCCGTCTGTCCTGAGCCGCCGGAGTCTCCCGTCTGTCCTGAGCCGCCGGAGTCTCCCGTCTGTCCTGAGCCGGAGTCTCCCGTCTGTCCTGAGCCGCCGGAGTCTCCCGTCTGTCCTGAGCCGGAGTCTCCCGTCTGTCCTGAGCCGCCAGAGTCTCCCGTCTGTCCTGAGCCGCCAGAGTCTCCCGTCTGTCCTGAGCCGCCAGAGTCTCCCGTCTGTCCTGAGCCGCCAGAGTCTCCCGTCTGTCCTGAGCCGCCAGAGTCTCCCGTCTGTCCTGAGCCGCCAGAGTCTCCCCGTCTGTCCTGAGCCGCCGGAGTCTCCCGTCTGTCCTGAGCCGCCAGAGTCTCCCGTCTGTCCTGAGCCGCCAGAGTCTCCCGTCTGTCCTGAGCCGCCAGAGTCTCCCGTCTGTCCTGAGCCGCCAGAGTCTCCCGTCTGTCCTGAGCCGCCAGAGTCTCCCGTCTGTCCTGAGCCGCCAGAGTCTCCCGTCTGTCCTGAGCCGCCAGAGTCTCCCGTCTGTCCTGAGCCGCCAGAGTCTCCCGTCTGTCCTGAGCCGTTAGCCAGCCAGCCAGGAGCCGCCAGAGCCGTTAGCCAGCCAGCCAGGGGTCGCCAGAGCCGTCAGCCAGCCATGGGCCGCCAGAGCCGTCAGCCAGCCAGGCGATGCCGGAGTCGCCCTTCACTCCGGAGCTGCCGGAGTCTCCCGCCTGTCCCGCACGGAGTCTCTCGCCTGTCCGGCGCTGCCGGAATCTCCCGTCCATGCAGGACCCATTTCTAGGGTCCCCAGTCCGAGGTCGGCGGCGAGGGTCGCCGTGTTTAGGAGGCCACGGAGGTGGACAATGAGGCGGAGAAAAACTGTGGTAAAGTGGGGTCCATGTCCGCCACTGCGGTCCGCCACTGCGGACAGGCACCCAACTAGACCCTCCACTATAGGTTCAGGTTTTGCGGCCGGATTCCGCACCTTTGGGGGTACTGTCACGTTGCGACCTTTATTTCCTTGTTTTGTTTTTATTTAGTATGGTCAGGGCGTGAGTTGGGGTGGGCAGTCTGTTTGTTTTTCTATGTTTGGTTTCTGTTTCGATCTAGTATGTTTCTCAATCAGAGGCAGGTGTCGTTAGTTGTCTCTGATTGAGAATCATACTTAGGTAGCCTGGGTTTCACTGTTGGTGCGTGGGTGTTTGTTTTCCGTGTGCGTGTTTGTTGCCACACGGTACTGTTTCGGTTTCGTTCGTTTCACGTTTATTGTTTTGTAGTGTTCAGTTTATGTCTTTAAATAAACGTTATGGACACTTACCACGCTGCGCATTGGTCCTCCGATCAGAAGAGGAGGAGGAATGCCGTTACACACATATACAGTTGAAGTCGGAAGTTTACATACACTTAGGTTGGAGTCATTAAAACTTGTTTTTCAACCACTCCACAAATTTCTTGTTTACAAACTATAGGTTTGGCAAATCGGTTAGGACATGTACTTTGTGCATGACTCAAGTCATTTTTCCAAGAATTGTTTACAGACAAATTATTTCACTTATACTTTCTATGTATCACAATTCCAGTGGGTCAGAAGTTTACATACACTAAGTTCACTGTGCCTTTAAACAGCTTGGAAATTTCAGAAAATGATGTCATGGCTTTAGAAGCTTCTGATAGGTTAATTGACATCATTTGAGTCAATTGGAGGTGAACTTGTGGATGTATTTCAAGGTCTACCTTGAAACTCAGTATTTTGGAACATGGGAAAATCTAAAGAAACCAGCCAAGACCAAAAATTGTAGACCTCCACAAATCTAGTTCATCCTTGGGAGCAACTTCCAAACACCTGAAGGTACCACCTTCATCTGTACAAAACAATATTATGCAAGTGTAAACACCATGGGACCACGCAGTCGTCATACTGCTCAGGAAGTACATGCATTCTGTCTCCTAGAGATGAAACATACTTGTGTGAAAAGTGCAAATCAATCCCAGGGCAACAGCAAAGGACCCTGTGAAGATGCTGGAGGAAACAGGTACAAAAGTCTCTATATCCACAGTAAAACGAGTCCTATATTGACATAACCTGAAAGGCTGCTCAGCAAGGAAGAAGCCACTGCTCCAAAACTGCCATAAAAAGCTAGACTACAGTTTGCAACTGCACATGGGACAAAGATCGTACTTTTTGGAGAAATGTCCTCTGGTCTGATAAAAAAAATAGAACTGTTTGGCCATAATGACCTTCGTTATATTTGGAGGAAAAAGGGGGAGGCTTGCAAGCCGAAGAACTCCATCCCAACCGTGAAGAACGGTGGTGGCAGCATCATGTTGTTGGGGGTGCTTTGCTGCAGGAGGGTCTGGTGCACAATAGATGGCATCATGAGGTAGGAAATTATGTGGATATTTTGAAGCAACATCTCAAGACATCAGTCAGGAAGTTAAAACTTGGTCGCAAATGGGTCTTCCAAATGAACAATGACCCCAAGCATAATTCCAAAGTTGTGGCAAAATGGCTTAAGGACACCAAAGTGAAGATATTGTAGTGGCCATCACAAAGCCCTGACCACGATGCTATAGAACATTTGAGGGAAGAATGGAAAAGGAGGCCTACAAACCTGACTCAGACCAGCTCTCTCAGGAGGAATGGGCCAAAATTCAACCAACTTATTGTGGGAAGCTTGTGGAAGGCTACCTGAAACGTTTGACCCAAGTTAAACCATTTAAAGGCAATGCTACCAAATAATAATTGTGTATGTAAACTTCTGACCCACTGGGAATGTGATGAAAGAAATAAAAGTTGAAATAAATCATTCTCGCTAATATTATTTGGATATTTTACATTATTAAAATAAAGTGGTGATCCTGACTGACCTAAGACAGGGAATTTAAACTAGGATTAAATTTCAGGAATTGTGAAAAACTGAGTTTAAATGTATTTGGCTAAGGCGTATGTAAACTTCCAACTTCAACTGTATAACATGTGCAAACATTCATACTGACCCCACACACACACACACACACACACACACACACACACACACACACACTTTCACAATCCTGTTGCCTAGTCTCTTTACCCCCACTATATGTACATAGCTACTGTACCTCAATTACCTCGTACCACTGCGCATCGACTCAGTACTGGTATTTATTACACGTTTTTATTATTTGTTATTTGTGTATTTATTCCGCACGTCACTATTTAAATTGTGTTTTACATTTTTGCATTGTATTTCACTTTTACTCCTCACCTGTTGTTTATGAAGCAGGTGATAAATAAAATGTGATTTGATCTGTAAATAATGTACACAATAAGCCTTGCATTCTCGTGTGTGTGTGTGTGTGTGTGTGTGTGTGTGTGTGTGCGTGTGTGCACATCCAGATTATACAGTATGTGTGACCTCATCTCTCCAAACTCTGTCATGGAGGAAGTCAATTCAAGACGAGACCCTTTTCCCCTCTGGAATAGTTCTCGTGTTGATTTACTGCTGCAGCGTAGCTCTGTGTGGCTTTCAGGAAGGCCTTCCTCTCAATAGCAGTAACTGATCTGCTCTTCTTCCTCCATGTGTAATCACAGAAGCCTTTCATTAGTGATACAACAAATCAAATCACATTGTATTAGTCACATACACATGGTAAGCAGATATTATTGTGAGTAAAGCGAAATGCTTGTGCTTCTAGTTCCGACAGTGCAGTAATATCTATCAAGTAATCTAACAATTCCACAACAACTACCTAATACACACAAATCTAAGTAAGGGATGGAATAAGAATATATACATATAAATATATGGATGAGCGATGACCGAGCGGCATAGGCAAGATGCAATAGCTGGTATAAAATACCATATATACTGGTACATATGAGATGAGTAATGCAAGATATGTAAACATTATTAAAGTGACTATTGATCCATTTATTAAAGTGGCCATGATTTCAAGTCTGTATGCCCTCTCTGTGTTAGTGACGGCTGTTTAACAGTCTGATGGTCTTGAGATAGAAGCTATTTTTCAGTCTCTCGGTCTCAGCTTTGATGCACCTGTATTGACCTTACCTTCTGGATGGTAGCGGGGTGAAAAGGCAGTGGCTCTGAGGCACTGTATTAGTAGTCAGCTACCTTAGAACCTCTGTCTGTCTATGGATAGCAGCTCTATGTCACGGTAGTCAGCTACACTAGAACCTCTGTCTGTCTATGGATAGCAGCTCTACGTCACTGTAGTCGGCTGCACTCGAACCTCTGTCTGTCTATGGATAGCAGCTCTATGTCACGGTAGTCAGCTACACTAGAACCTCTGTCTGTCTATGGATAGCAGCTCTATGTCACGGTAGTCAGCTACACTAGAACCTCTGTCTGTCTATGGATAGCAGCTCTATGTCACGGTAGTCAGCTACCTTAGAACCTCTGTCTGTCTATGGATAGCAGCTCTATGTCACGGTAGTCAGCTAACTTAGAACCTCTGTCTGTCTATGGATAGCAGCTCTATGTCACGGTAGTCAGCTAACTTAGAACCTCTGTCTGTCTATGGATAGCAGCTCTATGTCACGGTAGTCAGCTACACTAGGACCAATGTCTGTCTATGGATAGCAGCTCTATGTCACGGTAGTCAGCTACACTAGGACCAATGTCTGTCTATGGATAGCAGCTCTATGTCACGGTAGTCAGCTACACTAGGACCAATGTCTGTCTATGGATAGCAGCTCTATGTCACGGTAGTCAGCTACACTAGAACCTCTGTCTGTCTATGGATAGCAGCTCTATGTCACGGTAGTCAGCTACACTAGAACCTCTGTCTGTCTATGGATAGCAGCTCTATGTCACGGTAGTCAGCTACACTAGAACCTCTGTCTGTCTATGGATAGCTTACTTACTTACTCCTCGTTGCTCTCTCAGGAAAACAAGGCCACAACAGTCTATCTATATCAACACAATGTGACTGTGATAATCCAATGGAACATTAAAGTCCTTTGTCTGTTTGTTGACAGCATAATGTAGCTTTGGCACACATCACAACAACCAACAGAAAAGACCCATGAAAAAAGAAACAGATGGAAAAGGGAAAAATGTGGACCTCGATAATCCGCCATTGAGAAATACAAAGTACAACCATCTAAATATAGCCCCTACTGCTGACACTGCCACTGTAATAAAGGTTCACAGTTTAGAATATTGTCTCTAAGCGACAGTAGTGAAATGGTGCATCTGAAGTCAGACACACATCTAATAGTAAATGCTCTGCTATCTATGATAAACCCATTCACCAGACACAGAACAGCCTCTTCCTGTCACTGAAACCTAAACAGAGGAGAGAGAGAGAGAAAAAAAACAATTAGCCGAGAGGTCCCTAGGATCATAAGTAATAATTTGATTGAAATTAAGTGACAGGTTTAACAAGCAGGGATAATTTCACATTTTCTTTCTTCCTGGGGAAATCTGCCCTTTAATTGGGTTTGCAGGGCCTCATTGTTTGGCAAACAGTCCTAAAGCATACCGAGGCCCAGGCTGCCACTGTGTCTCATTATCCTCCACACAGCCTCAGTGTCACATTCCCCCGTCTCCCACCATCTCTCCATCTGGCTATCCCTCTTTCTCTCTCTCCTTCTCACTCCCACCATCTCTCCGTCTGGCTATCCCTCTTTCTCTCTCTCCTTCTCACTCCCACCATCTCTCTGTCTGGCTATCCCTCTTTCTCTCTCTCCTTCTCACTCCCACCATCTCTCTGTCTGGCTATCCCTCTTTCTCTCTCTCCTTCTCACTCCCACCATCTCTCCGTCTGGCTATCCCTCTTTCTCTCTCTCCTTCTCACTCCCACCATCTCTCTGTCTGGCTATCCCTCTTTCTCTCCCTCCTTCTCACTCCCACCATCTCTCTGTCTGGCTATCCCTCTTTCTCTCTCTCCTTCTCACTCCCACCATCTCTCTGTCTGGCTATCCCTCTTTCTCTCTCTCCTTCTCACTCCCACCATCTCTCTGTCTGGCTATCCCTCTTTCTCTCTCTCCTTCTCACTCCCACCATCTCTCTGTCTGGCTATCCCTCTTTCTCTCTCTCCTTCTCACTCCCACCATCTCTCTGTCTGGCTATCCCTCTTTTTCTCTCCTTCTCACTCCCACCATCTCTCCGTCTGGCTATCCCTCTTTCTCTCTCTCCTTCTCACTCCCACCATCTCTCCATCTGGCTATCCCTCTTTCTCTCCCTCCTTCTCTCACTCCCACCATCTCTCTGTCTGGCTATCCCTTTCTTTCTCTCTCTCCTTCTCACTCCCACCATCTCTCCGTCTGGCTATCCCTCTTTCTCTCTCTCCTTCTCACTCCCACCATCTCTCTGTCTGGCTATCCCTCTTTCTCTCTCTCCTTCTCACTCCCACCATCTCTCTGTCTGGCTATCCCTCTTTTCTCTCTCCTTCTCACTCCCACCATCTCTCTGTCTGGCTATCCCTCTTTCTCTCTCTCCTTCTCACTCCCACCATCTCTCTGTCTGGCTATCCCTCTTTCTCTCTCTCCTTCTCACTCCCACCATCTCTCTGTCTGGCTATCCCTCTTTCTCTCTCTCCTTCTCACTCCCACCATCTCTCTGTCTGGCTATCCCTCTTTCTCTCTCTCCTTCTCACTCCCACCATCTCTCTGTCTGGCTATCCCTCTTTCTCTCCCTCCTTCTCACTCCCACCATCTCTCTCTGGCTATCCCTCTTTCTCTCTCTCCTTCTCACTCCCACCATCTCTCCATCTGGCTATCCCTCTTTCTCTCTCTCCTTCTCACTCCCACCATCTCTCTGTCTGGCTATCCCTCTTTCTCTCTCTCCTTCTCACTCCCACCATCTCTCTGTCTGGCTATCCCTCTTTCTCTCTCTCCTTCTCACTCCCACCATCTCTCCATCTGGCTATCCCTCTTTCTCTCTCTCCTTCTCACTCCCACCATCTCTCTGTCTGGCTATCCCTCTTTCTCTTCCTCCTTCTCACTCCCACCATCTCTCTGTCTGGCTATCCCTCTTTCTCTCTCTCCTTCTCACTCCCACCATCTCTCCGTCTGGCTATCCCTCTTTCTCTCTCTCCTTCTCACTCCCACCATCTCTCTGTCTGGCTATCCCTCTTTCTCTCCCTCCTTCTCACTCCCACCATCTCTCTGTCTGGCTATCCCTCTTTCTCTCTCTCCTTCTCACTCCCACCATCTCTCTGTCTGGCTATCCCTCTTTCTCTCTCTCCTTCTCACTCCCACCATCTCTCTGTCTGGCTATCCCTCTTTCTCTCTCTCCTTCTCACTCCCACCATCTCTCTGTCTGGCTATCCCTCTTTCTCTCTCTCCTTCTCACTCCCACCATCTCTCTGTCTGGCTATCCCTCTTTCTCTCTCTCCTTCTCACTCCCACCATCTCTCCGTCTGGCTATCCCTCTTTCTCTCTCTCCTTCTCACTCCCACCATCTCTCCATCTGGCTATCCCTCTTTCTCTCCCTCCTTCTCACTCCCACCATCTCTCTGTCTGGCTATCCCTCTTTCTCTCTCTCCTTCTCACTCCCACCATCTCTCCGTCTGGCTATCCCTCTTTCTCTCTCTCCTTCTCACTCCCACCATCTCTCTGTCTGGCTATCCCTCTTTTCTCTCTCCTTCTCACTCCCACCATCTCTCTGTCTGGCTATCCCTCTTTCTCTCTCTCCTTCTCACTCCCACCATCTCTCTGTCTGGCTATCCCTCTTTCTCTCTCTCCTTCTCACTCCCACCATCTCTCTGTCTGGCTATCCTCTTTCTCTCTCTCCTTCTCACTCCCACCATCTCTCTGTCTGGCTATCCCTCTTTCTCTCTCTCCTTCTCACTCCCACCATCTCTCTGTCTGGCTATCCCTCTTTCTCTCTCTCCTTCTCACTCCCACCATCTCTCTGTCTGGCTATCCCTCTTTCTCTCCCTCCTTCTCACTCCCACCATCTCTCTCTGGCTATCCCTCTTTCTCTCTCTCCTTCTCACTCCCACCATCTCTCCATCTGGCTATCCCTCTTTTCTCTCTCCTTCTCACTCCCACCATCTCTCTGTCTGGCTATCCCTCTTTCTCTCCCTCCTTCTCACTCCCACCATCTCTCCATCTGGCTATCCCTCTTTCTCTCCCTCCTTCTCACTCCCACCATCTCTCCATCTGGCTATCCCTCTTTCTCTCTCTCCTTCTCACTCCCACCATCTCTCTGTCTGGCTATCCCTCTTTCTCTTCCTCCTTCTCACTCCCACCATCTCTCTGTCTGGCTATCCCTCTTTCTCTCTCTCCTTCTCACTCCCACCATCTCTCTGTCTGGCTATCCCTCTTTCTCTCTCTCCTTCTCACTCCCACCATCTCTCTGTCTGGCTATCCCTCTTTCTCTCTCTCCTTCTCACTCCCACCATCTCTCCGTCTGGCTATCCCTCTTTCTCTCTCTCCTTCTCACTCCCACCATCTCTCCGTCTGGCTATCCCTCTTTCTCTCTCTCCTTCTCACTCCCACCATCTCTCTGTCTGGCTATCCCTCTTTCTCTCTCTCCTTCTCACTCCCACCATCTCTCCGTCTGGCTATCCCTCTTTCTCTCTCTCCTTCTCACTCCCACCATCTCTCTGTCTGGCTATCCCTCTTTCTCTCTCTCCTTCTCACTCCCACCATCTCTCTGTCTGGCTATCCCTCTTTCTCTCCTCCTTCTCACTCCCACCATCTCTCTGTCTGGCTATCCCTCTTTCTCTCTCTCCTTCTCACTCCCACCATCTCTCTGTCTGGCTATCCCTCTTTCTCTCTCTCCTTCTCACTCCCACCATCTCTCTGTCTGGCTATCCCTCTTTCTCTCTCTCCTTCTCACTCCCACCATCTCTCCATCTGGCTATCCCTCTTTCTCTCCCTCCTTCTCACTCCCACCATCTCTGTCTGGCTATCCCTCTTTCTCTCCCTCCTTCTCACTCCCACCATCTCTCTGTCTGGCTATCCCTCTTTCTCTCCCTCCTTCTCACTCCCACCATCTCTCTGTCTGGCTATCCCTCTTTCTCTCTCTCCTTCTCACTCCCACCATCTCTCTGTCTGGCTATCCCTCTTTCTCTCTCTCCTTCTCACTCCCACCATCTCTCCGTCTGGCTATCCCTCTTTCTCTCTCTCCTTCTCACTCCCACCATCTCTCTGTCTGGCTATCCCTCTTTCTCTCTCTCCTTCTCACTCCCACCATCTCTCTGTCTGGCTATCCCTCTTTCTCTCTCTCCTTCTCACTCCCACCATCTCTCCGTCTGGCTATCCCTCTTTCTCTCTCTCCTTCTCACTCCCACCATCTCTCTGTCTGGCTATCCCTCTTTTCTCTCTCTCCTTCTCACTCCCACCATCTCTCTGTCTGGCTATCCCTCTTTCTCTCTCTCCTTCTCACTCCCACCATCTCTCTGTCTGGCTATCCCTCTTTCTCTCTCTCCTTCTCACTCCCACCATCTCTCTGTCTGGCTATCCCTCTTTCTCTCTCTCCTTCTCACTCCCACCATCTCTCTGTCTGGCTATCCTCTTTCTCTCTCTCCTTCTCACTCCCACCATCTCTCTGTCTGGCTATCCCTCTTTCTCTCTCCTTCTCACTCCCACCATCTCTCTGTCTGGCTATCCCTCTTTCTCTCTCTCTCCTTCTCACTCCCACCATCTCTCTCTGGCTATCCCTCTTTCTCTCTCTCCTTCTCACTCCCACCATCTCTCTGTCTGGCTATCCCTCTTTCTCTCTCTCCTTCTCACTCCCACCATCTCTCCGTCTGGCTATCCCTCTTTCTCTCTCTCCTTCTCACTCCCACCATCTCTCCGTCTGGCTATCCCTCTTTCTCTCTCTCCTTCTCACTCCCACCATCTCTCTGTCTGGCTATCCCTCTTTCTCTCTCTCCTTCTCACTCCCACCATCTCTGTCTGGCTATCCCTCTTTCTCTCTCTCCTTCTCACTCCCACCATCTCTCTGTCTGGCTATCCCTCTTTTCTCTCTCCTTCTCACTCCCACCATCTCTCTGTCTGGCTATCCCTCTTTCTCTCTCTCCTTCTCACTCCCACCATCTCTCCATCTGGCTATCCCTCTTTCTCTCCCTCCTTCTCACTCCCACCATCTCTCTGTCTGGCTATCCCTCTTTCTCTCCTCCTTCTCACTCCCACCATCTCTCTGTCTGGCTATCCCTCTTTCTCTCCCTCCTTCTCACTCCCACCATCTCTCTGTCTGGCTATCCCTCTTTCTCTCTCTCCTTCTCACTCCCACCATCTCTCTGTCTGGCTATCCCTCTTTTCTCTCTCTCCTTCTCACTCCCACCATCTCTCCGTCTGGCTATCCCTCTTTCTCTCTCTCCTTCTCACTCCCACCATCTCTCTGTCTGGCTATCCCTCTTTCTCTCTCTCCTTCTCACTCCCACCATCTCTCTGTCTGGCTATCCCTCTTTTTCTCTCTCTCCTTCTCACTCCCACCATCTCTCCGTCTGGCTATCCCTCTTTTCTCTCTCCTTCTCACTCCCACCATCTCTCTGTCTGGCTATCCCTCTTTCTCTCTCTCCTTCTCACTCCCACCATCTCTCTGTCTGGCTATCCCTCTTTCTCTCTCTCCTTCTCACTCCCACCATCTCTCTGTCTGGCTATCCCTCTTTCTCTCTCTCCTTCTCACTCCCACCATCTCTCTGTCTGGCTATCCTCTTTCTCTCTCTCCTTCTCACTCCCACCATCTCTCTGTCTGGCTATCCCTCTTTCTCTCTCTCCTTCTCACTCCCACCATCTCTCTGTCTGGCTATCCCTCTTTCTCTCTCCTTCTCACTCCCACCATCTCTCTGTCTGGCTATCCCTCTTTCTCTCCCTCCTTCTCACTCCCACCATCTCTCTGTCTGGCTATCCCTCTTTCTCTCTCTCCTTCTCACTCCCACCATCTCTCCATCTGGCTATCCCTCCTTCTCTCCCTCCTTCTCACTCCCACCATCTCTCTGTCTGGCTATCCCTCTTTCTCTCTCTCCTTCTCACTCCCACCATCTCTCTGCCTGCCCCTCCATCGCTCTCTTGCTCTTTCTCTCTCTTCTTTCTCTCTCCTTTTCCATCCTCTCACAAGCTATTTTCCCCCTTCTTTGACTGTGATAGCACTACTAAGACTGCCAACTGGTATCTGTTGGTATTTGTTTCTGGATCTATGGGTTTTATTAAACAGGAAAAACAAATCATTCAATTCTGGTCCACCATTGCAGCCTGTTACCGCACACCAGAATCAGACACAATGTCTGTGTGAAGCGAACGTGAAAAGCTCTTCCCCTCTCTCTCTCTATTCGTCTTCCCCTCTCTCTCCCTCTTCCCCTCTCTCCCTCTCTCCCCTTCTATTCCTCTTCCCCTCGTCCCCTCTCTCCCTCTCTCTCTTCCCTCTCTCCCTCCCTCTCTCCCCTTCTATCCCTCTTCCCTCTCTCCCTCTTCCCCTCTCTCCCTCTTCCCCTCTCTTCCCCTCTTCCCTCTCTCCCTCTTCCCCTCTCTCTCCCTCTTCCCCTCTCTCCCTCTCTCTCTCTCCTTCTCTCCCTCTTCCCCTCTCTCCCTCTATTCCTCTTCCCCTCTATTCCTCTTCCCCTCTCTCCTTCTTCCCCTCTCTCCCTCTATTTCTCTTCCCCTCTATTCCTCTTCCCCTCTCTCCCTCTATTCCTCTTCCCCTCTCTCCCTCTATTCCTCTTCCCCTCTCTCCCTCTATTCCTCTTCCCCTCTCTCCCTCTATTCCTCTTCCCCTCTCTCCCTCTATTCCTCTTCCCCTCTCTCCCTCTATTCCTCTTCCCCTCTATTCCTCTTTCCCTCTCTCCCTCTTCCCTTCTCTCCCTCTTCCCCTCTCTCCCTCTATTCCTCTATTCCTCTTCCCCTCTCTCCCTCTATTCCTCTTCCCCTCTCTCCCTCTTCCCCTCTCTCCCTCTATTCCTCTATTCCTCTTCCCCTCTATTCCTCTTCCCCTCTCTCCCTCTATTCCTCTTCCCCTCTATTCCTCTTCCCCTCTCTCCCTCTTCCCTTCTCTCCCTCTCCCCCTCTATTCCTCCATTACTGGATGCTATTCTGTCATACTAGAAAATGAAAAGTCCCTCCAATTTTCACTGCAAGATCATTTCCACAGAAAACATCTGTTGACAATGTCGCCTATTGAACCCATTCTCTCTATTACTGAGATGGTGATGGGTGGGCTGTTGATTGCTGTTAGTCTGTCAGGCAGGGTACTGTGCACACACACAGACACACACCCACACACAGACATAGTCACACACTCCAGTGTACATGCACACTCCAGTGTACTGCAGCATGTCTGATATTCTCAGTGGCTCCATTGTGGGGAAATTGAAGCAGCAGTGTGTGGCTGCAGATGGCTGTTATTGTGAACCAGGGGGAAACTACTGCCACCATCATGGCTCCAGCCAGGACCCAGAATAATGGGGGAACTCAATGGAGTGTTAAATAGGAAATCATCTGTTTTCAGACACACATTTAATGTCATTGCCTCTCACCCAGTCTTTTCCCTCTCTTTCTTTGCCAACGTTCTCCCTTTCTTTTATTCTCTCTCTCTCTCTCTCTCTCTCTCTCTCTCTCTCTCTCTCTCTCTCTCTCTCTCTCTCTCTCTCTCTCAACCTCATTGTTGTTGTTGGGGGCCCTAGGTTATCTAATCTAGCATGGGCAGTTTTTCCACTGCGTGTTCACAATAGGGCCATTTGGGCTTGTAATGTGGGTCTGTGCTTCCTCTCACTACCCTCTTCCAGACGACAAGTACCTCCCCCAGCAGGGTTTCTCCATTAGGAACCTGATATTCTCACCCTACCTAGTGCACACACACACACACAGGCACACACACACAGGCACCAGATTATCTAGTCCATTTTCTCTTCTCCTTAATGGCCAAACTCATGAGGAGAGTCATCAGGCTTTATGACTATAAAACAGGGAGCAGGGAAACTGATTGAAACAGCAGAGTTTTGTGATAGTTAGGGTAAAAGTAATTAGCCGGGGAGAGCAGAGGTCTGAACGGGTGTGTGAATTACTGGCAGGATTATTTGTCCTCTCAGGGGAGTTCTTTGATCCTCCCTACGGTCTTCCGATTGCTTGTTTTGTCTTGAGGTGAACAGTTTGTGGTGGACAAATATCATAGAAACACAACTGTGTCTCTCTTGACTGCACAGAGATCCAGGAATTACTCATAGATGAAGCTCATAAAAACCTCCAAGCAGCAGTTGTTGTATTATTAGCTGTGCCCACAAATAGATGTAAGATGTTGTTGGCTGTTGGTCAAAAACACATTACATCACTCAGCTGCTAATTTTAGCTCCTCTGTTTAAGGCCCTTTCTGAAAATAACAAAATCTATAATTTCATACTCCACTTCTCTCACTTCTTTGCTCTCCTGTAATCCACACTGAACAGCTCTCACATCTCACACCTAACTAGAGACTTGTCTCCCAGAGGTTGCAGCAATGTGCGCAGGCGCACACACACACATACACTCACATACACATACACACACACACACACATACATACACACACACACACACACACACACACACACACACACACAAAAACACACACACAAAAACACACACACACACGCAGAGTCTAGCGGATCACCGTCGCCTGCCATCAGGTTGCTACCATGAGGATTCGCCGCAGGCTGAGCAAAACCTTTTCCCTTCACTGCACTGTCACACTCCCACTGGAGGAGGAGTCTAAAAGCAGCAGCAACTGGAAGAAAAGGGAAGAAAAATGGTTTGTTCCTTTCTAAGATTTATTTAAGAGGTAAGCTTTGGTTTTTATACCTTCAGGTACTTTGACTGTAGCTGAGTGAGTTTGCTTTCATGTTCCGTGAAAATCCCATCTTGTAAGAAGAAGAAGAGTCTCAAGATCAAGCTGCTTCACATTCTTGCTGTCTGTCTGTTTTATTGTCTCTCTTCATTTCTGCTAGAGACCTCTTCTCCATTCTTACCCCCACCCCAGTACAGACAGGACCCACGGGGCAGATTGGACACCTGGTCCTATTCATTAGGACACACTGTCGCAAAACATGTTGAAACGGAAAAGAAAAACAAGCGTTTCTGATTGGACCTGTTCTGGTGATCCTTCCCCATTTTAGTCTGTTTTCTTCATTTGGTGCCTAATAAATATGATCCTGGAATGTGACTAAATAGTTAATCTGCCTAATTGATTTTCTCTCTTTAATAAGAGGACACTGACTGCAAGGAGGGAGTACTGGGGCCATTTCATTAACTCTGAACTCTGACCCTTAAATGACCCCATCCCTTATTTGACCCCCAGGACAATATGACAGGACCATTATACATTATGTTTAAGAAATATACCAATGTGGGGTCATCCAAGACTACATTACCCTTCAAAATGTAACCAACTTGTCACGCCCTGGCCATAGAGAGGCTTTAATTCTCTATTTTGGTTAGGCCAGGGTGTGACTAGGGTGGGCATTCTATGTTCAGTTTCTATGTTTTGTATTTCTTTGTTGTTTGGCCGGTGTGGTTCTCAATCAGAGGCAGCTGTCTATCGTTGTCTCTACTTAGGTAGCTTTTCCCACATGGGTTTTGTGGGTGGTTGTTTTCTGCTTTGTGTGTCTGCACCAGTTTCGTTTGTGCTGCTTTGATCATTTTTGTTCTAGTGTTGGGTTATAATAAAAATCATGGACACGTACCACGCTGCACCTGTCCAATACAACAGCTGTTGTATTGGACAGGTCATCTGCTTGGCCACAGTCCATAGGGTAGTGTTATTATCTAAGTGAACTTTCATTTACATAACAGATGTCTAATGTTAGCTTGGTGTGCGTGAGATGTGTTGTTAGGGGGATTTGGACGAGGATTTTGAATAGACAGTCTATTCTAAACCTCCAGCTCTTGTGAGCCAGTCATTGTGAGCCTAACAGTAAATTGCGACACCTCTTTACACATTCTTGGTATTATTGCCAGAATAAATGTGAATTGGATAATATCCATCGCAAAGCTAGGACTGTGGTATTGTCTTTTCTTATTCAATTGTGCATGATGTTTATCATGGTGGCTCATCACCCGATCCTGTATTCTAATGACTGTGACCTTGTGTTGAATATATTTCATTCATACAACTACGAAAATGTCCTCCAGGCCCTGCCTATAATCCTGGAAGTAAGAGATTGAATAGAATAATAATTTCTCTGCTCGATAACACCTACAGAAGCCCTGTGAGCAGCTGTCTGATGAGAGGTAAGAAAAGAGTCAAAGTGAGGCCATGCCATCAGATTCCCTTTGGCTGTCTTGATGTCTTTTTGTTTTGAAGAGGAGGAAGGTAGCCCAGAGGCCTTGTTTTTGAGCTCTCTTTGTACGTGCATGTGTGTTTATGTGCATGTGTGTTTATGTGCATGTGTGTTTATGTGCACGTGTGTGTGTACATGTCTGAGCAGCTGCAGGTTTATACCTGACTCATCCGTGGCTCACAGCGACATTACATCCCTGAACAACAAAACACTGCGTCATGGGTAATACTGAGAGAACGTTGTGGGTACTGACGAGAGTGGCCACTTGAACGTGTATTATTGTGTGAGAACTAGATTAGTTTGATATCAAAATCTTTGTTATCTATATAGCTCATTATTACCATAAACCCTGTGTGAGTTACAACTGTTCAGATTATGTGAGTTAGATTAGTCCTGAAAGTGGGTTCCACAATCATAGTGTGGGTGTAGTGAGATGTTGAGGTCCAATGTGGAACCAGTACTACAGTGATAAAGAGATTGGGGTTTATCCTCCCTTCTCCAACCCAGTGGACTTGACATATCCTCCCTCCTGCGTACCATTTGATCTCAACTCTCAGGAACATAAATTAGGTTTTAAGTCTTTAAGAGGAGCTATTCCAATTATAAAGAGCCCCACTCCGTCAGGCATACAAATGCTGCCCAGGCCAGCCTTGAATAGGGTCTGCTGCAGACTACAGACATGAAGCCTCAGAGCAGAGAGCTATACAGTGTGTGTGTGTGTGTGTGTGTGTGTGTGTGTGTGTGTGTGTGTGTGTGTGTGTGTGTGTGTGTGTGTGTGTGTGTGTGTGTGTGTGTGTGTGCAGAACCAGAGTGCTTAACTAGCAGAATCCAGCCTGGTGTGACTAAGACACAGCATCAGGAGAAATAATAGCCTTAAACACTCAACTGAATCTGGTGGTTTCCCCAGCAACGATAGATAATGAGAAAAAAGAGGAATCTGCTCCAAGTGCTCTCTGAGCGGAGCTACAGTTTAATATGTATGTTTATAATGAGCATCGGTTATACAGGATGTGGCTAAAATATATGTGAAATGATACGAGCAGCAATTTCAGTGTAATGTTTAAAATACCAAACATGGAATGTGAACATGTTTGAAATTTGAATAACGTCTGAGATGATAGGCATACGACATGTCTTGTTGTTTACAATGACCTTCAACAAAGGTTAGTATATATACTGTCTAGATTAAAGTGAAAGCAAATGGAACAGGATTCAAGACTACTGAGCTGGCTTTGAGTGCATCAATACATTGAGGTCATTCTGCAGAGGAGGAAAGGTGAATCCCTTTACCTGCCACTGTCTCTCTCTGTTATAAAGCTGTGCCCTGTTATGATGCTGGCTGTAGCCTTGAGCTATACTTGAAGAGTTTCTTTGCAAAACACTATATATACATTTTCAGAAATGTTGGTAAATTAGCTTTTATTGATTAATGAACTTATGAAAGAGATTGGTGTGTTTTTTTCACTATCGTGGCAAAGGGGTTTTACAATGACCGATATATATTTGTTTGAAATGGGGTTCATTTCAGAGAGAAGAATAACGTGTTTTTGCAAAACACTATATATCCGCTCAGAGAAAAAACAAGTACTGCTACAATAGGCTTTACACAGTCAAATGTAAGAAATAGCTACATTTTTTATAAAGAACTGTACAAATGACACATTTGTAACATCAATATAATAATAAAAAAAAAATAATCAATACTGTAACATGAGATCTATATCTTCATTAAATAGTATCCGCAAAACACCAGTCTCAATGTCAACAGTGAAGAGGCGACTCCGGGATGCTGGCCTTCTAGGTAGAGTTGCAAAGAAAAAGCCACATCTCAGACTGGCCAATAAAACTAAAAGATTAAGATGGACAAAAGAACACAGACACTGGACAGAGGAACTCCGGCCAGCATCCCGGAGTTGCCTCTTCACTGTTGACGTTGAGACTGGGGTACTATTTAATGAAGCTGCCAGTTGAGGACTTGTGAGGCGTCTGTTTCTCAAACTAGACACTCTAATGTACTTGTCCTCTTGCTCAGTTCCCACTCCTCCCACGCCTCCCACTCCTCTTTCTATTCTGGTTAGAGCCAGTTTGCGCTGTTCTGTGAAGGGAATAGTACACAGCGTTGTACGAGATCCTCAGTTTCTTGGAAATGCATCGCATGGTATAGCCTTAATTTCTCAGAACGAGAATAGACTGACGAGTTTCAGAAGAAAGTTATTTGTTTCCGGCCATTTTGAGCCTGTAATCGAACCCACAAATACTGATGCTCAACTAGTCTAAAGAAGGCCAGTTTTATTGCTTCTTTAATCAGGACAACAGTTTTCAGCTGTGCTAACATAATTGCAAAATGGTTTTCTGATGATCAATTAGCCTTTTAAAATTATAAACTTGGATTAGCTAACACAACGTGCTATTGGAACACAGGAGTGATGGTTGCTGATAATGGGCCTCTGTACGCCTATGTAGATAATCCATAAAGAAATAGTCATTTACAACATTAACAATGTCTACACTGTATTTCTGATCAATTTGATGTTATTTTAATGAGCAAAAAAATAGCTTTTCTTACTAAAACAAGGACATTTCTAAGTGACCCCAAACTTTATTTATCCAGAGCGACTTTGATCTTAAGATAGCTAGGTGAGACCACCTATCACAGTCAAATATACAGGATACAAACATTCCAAACATTTGAAAAAAAAACATTTTAATACACATCTAAAATCTATGAATAAAATATCTGTGAACATAAATATTTTACTTACATGACTTTAGCGATAAGTAATCATTTCTGATGAAAAAACACAAACGTCAGTCGTTCCTTTTTCTCCAGCGTTCCTTTCACCCATCTTCTGACTTTCTTTCTCTCTCTCGCTATCACTCTTACTTTCTCTGTGTATATACGTTATTGTTATTCACTGTGTATTTATTCCTGGTTTTATATATATATTTTTACTTTTCCATACTATTTCTATATATATAAATATATATATTCTTCCCTGTCCCTCTTTCTCTCTCCCTCTCCCTTTCCTCTTTTCCTTCTCTCTCTCTCTTTTCCGTAACCCGCCTCTCTCTGAGCACTCGTCAGTGTTGGATCTACAGTAACTCTGGCAGGCGGAGGGAGGAAGGAATTTCAGGATAGAGATCTGCCACTGTCGCTGTGTTTAATCAGGGTGGGTAGCCAGAGCAGCACATGGCTGGGAGCAGTGCACTGTGGGTAACTGATCTAATGATGGCTCGTGACGCTGACTGGAGTTGAGCCGGGCTGAGACCGTCAGCTCATTACAGATGCAACGTCACTCCCAGAAATACTCAAAAGACAGAGAAATATTGAAAAAGAGAAGGATGATGAGAAAATGACAGGGAGGATGAAAAAATGAGAGGGAGGATGAGGAAAGGAGCGTGAGGATGAAGAAAGGTGGGGGGGTGAGGAAAGGAGAGGGAAGATAAGGATGATGAAATGAGAGGGAGGATGAGGAAAGGAGAGGGATGATAAGGAAAGGAGAGGAAGGATGAGGAAAGGTGAGGGAATGAGAGGGAGGATGAGTAAAGGAGAGGGAGGATGAGGAAAGAAGAGGGAGGATGAGGAAAGGAGAGGGAGGATGAGGAAAGGAGAGGGAGGATGAGGAAAGGAGGGGGAAGATGAGGATGAGGAAATGAGAGGTAGGATGAGGAAAGGATGTGAAGGATGAGGAAAGGAGAGGAAGGAATGAGGAAAGGAGAGGAAGGAATGAGGATGAGGAAAGGAGAGGGAAGATGAGGATGAGGAAAGGAGGGGAAGGATGAGGAAAGGAGAGGGAAGATGAGGATGAGGAAAGGAGTGGAAGGATGAGGAAAGGAGAGGGAAGATGATGAGGAAAGGAGCGGGAGGATGAGGAAAGGAGGGGGGGATGAGGAAAGGAGAGGAATGATGAGGAAAGGAGAATGAGGATGAGGAAAGGAGTGGGAGTATTAGTAAAGGAAAGGAGGGGAAGGATCCTTGAGACAATTGAGACATGGATTGTGTATGTGTGCCATTCAGAGGGTGAATGGGGAGGACAAAATATTTAACCTCTTGAAGCAAGGGTGCAGTATTTTGATGTTCAGATAAAAAACGTTCCCAAAGTAAACTGCCTATTTCTCAGGCCCAGAAGCTAGAATATGCATATAATTGGCAGATTAGGATAGAAAACACTCTTAAGTTTCCAAAACTGTCAAAAATATTGTCTGTGAGTATAACAGAACTGATATTGCAGGCGAAAACCTGAGGAAAATCCAACCAGCAAGTGCTGTTTTTCTGAAACTACTGTTCCATTGCATGCCTATCCTCCATTTAAAGGGATATCAACCAGATTCCTTTCCCTATGGCTTCCACAGGGTGTGAACAATTTTTAGACATAGTTTCAGGCTTTTATTCTGAAAAAATTTGCGAGAATGATCACATTGCGTCAGTGGATAACTAGGTGTCCCCAGATTTGTGCATGCGCGAGAAACCTTTTTTCTCTCTCTCTCCTATTGAAAAGGCTACCGTCCGGTTGAAATATTATCAATTATTTATTGTAAAAACAACCTGAGGATTGATTATAAAAAACGTTTGACATGTTTCTACGAACTTTACGGATACTATTTGGAATTTTCGTCTACCTGTCGTGAACTGCACGAGCCTGTGGATTACTAAACAAAACGTGCCAACCAAATGGAGGTTTTTGGATATAAAGAGAATCTTTAAGGAACAAAACAAACATTTATTGTGTGGGAGTCTCGTGGGTGTGGGAATGTGTGGGAATCTCCTTATTGTGTGGGAGTCTCGTGAGTGCAAACATACGAAGATCATCAAAGGTAAGCGATTCATTTTATTGCTTTTCTGACCAATCTACTTTCCTGCTAGCTGTTTGTAATGTTTTGTCTGCTGAAAGTTGTCCTCACATAATTGCATGGTTTGCTTTCACCATAAAGCTTTTTTGAAATCTGACACGCCAGGTGGATTAACAACAAGCTAAGCTGTGTTTTGGTATATTGCACTTGTGATTTCATGAAATGTAAATATTTTTAGTAATTTAAGTTGAATTTGGCGCTCTACAATTCACCGGATATTGACGAAAATTATCCCGCTAAAGGGATCGGTGTGCCAAAAAGTGCCTTTGAACGGGGTATGGTAGTAGGTGCCAGATGCACCTGTTTGAGTGTGTCAAGAACTTCAACGCTGCTCAGTTTCCCATGTGTATCAAGAATAGTCCATGCCCCGATGAATTGAGGCTGTTCTGAGGGCAAAAGGGGGTGCAACTCAATATTAAGAAAGTTTTCCTAATGTTTTCTACACTACAGTGTATGGGGGGGATTGTAAGAGTTAGATATAGAGTCAGATCCTCAACATATTTCACATGGATCAGACTGAGAGTAGAAGCTTGATAGTGGGAGAGAGTAACATGGCTCATAACTCTCAGGGGAACAGTGGGATGATATGTGGAGCTGGCAGCAGTCCCTGGAGAAGAGGAGACCTAGTCAGTTGTGTGTGTCTTTCACATTTAACCCAACCCCTCTGAATCAGAGAAGTGCGGGGGGCTGCCTTAATCCGCTGTCAGGGGTTTACTGCCTTGCTCAAGGGCAGAACGGTTACTGGCCCAATGCTCTTAACCACTAGGCTTCCTGTCGACCCTGACAGAGAGGAGAGGGAAACAGGAGAGGGGATAGAGGAGATGAGAGGAGAGGGGTGGATGGAGGAGAGGGTGATGGTGGAAAGGAGAAGGGGGATAGAGGAGAAGGGGATGTTAGAGTGGGGGGATGGGGTATTGGGGGATGATGACATGACAGCCCTTTTTCCAAAATCTAGATTATCACTCCGTTTCCGCAGTAACCCATCTCCAGGGTCACCTATCTATGCTGCTACCTGGCAGTGATACCGTGGGGCAAATAGTTATTAATGCAGCCCTGTGTGTCTGTGCACACTGCATGTGACACCGGCTACGCTTCCACACAAATACACACCCACTACACACACACACACACACACACACACACACACACACACACACACACACACACACACACACACACACACACACACACACACACACACACACACACACACACACACCACCAGCATGCTACAGACAGCCAATACAGAGCCAACAACAAATGACAGCAGCTCATCCAGAACACAAAATGGACACACATACTCTGTATTTATAGCTCTATGTTTTAACTGGGCTATAGTCTGCTTCCACTGATTGGACTAAAGAATAGGATTTCTAACCAATTAGAGTCAAGTTTTTCAATAAGTGTTGTGGTATAATATATTAAAATCTTGTCAAACGGTAATCCAATAGGAAGACCTAAAACCACACAGTGTGTGCTTTGCAGAGGTATTGAATAGGATAAAGGATGAGAATTGTCTAGCTTTGGGTCATCTCAGTGGCAGTAGAGGTTCTGGCCTTGGGATAAGAGGGGGGCACTGCTTGTCTCTGCCAGCTACCACACATGCCAACCAGCTGACCGAATAATGCCCACGCATACTCCACTTCCAAATGATTCTCCCCGCATGTGGACAGATGCAGCGCCAAATCCCAAATCCAAGACCCTAAGCCACAAAAAGAGCGAGCTGGCCTGAAATACAGAGAGAGGCAGACGGCCACAGCTTAGATAGAGGAGCTTCATCTGTGGGGTGCAGAAATGGGGTTCAAATGGGGTTCATCACAAAACCAAGACTGAAGAGGATGCCAATATCTGGTAAAGAAATATCGCTCCCTCCCATACAAACTCAGCAAAAGCAATGTCCCTTTTTCAGGACCCTGTCTTTCAAAGATAATTCGTAAAAATCCAAATAACTTCACAGATCTTCATTGTAAAGGATTTAAACACTGTTACCCATGCTTGTTCAATGAACCATAAACAATTAATGAACATGCACCTGTGGAACTGTCATTAAGACACTAACAGTTTACAGATGGTAGGCAATTAAGGTCACAGTTATGAAAACTTGAGACACTAAAGATGCCTTTCTACTGACTCTGAGAAACACCAAAAGAATGATGCCCAGGGTCCCTGCTCATCTGCCCTGCTCATCTGCGTGAACGTGCTTTAGGCATGCTGCAAGGAGGCACTGCAGATGTGGCCAGGGCAATAAATTGCAATGTCCGTACTGTGAGACGCCTGATACAGTGCTACAGGGAGACAGGACGGACAACTGATCGGCCTCGCAGTGGCAGACCACATGTAACAACACCTGAACAGGATCGGTACATCCGAACATCACACCTGTGGGACAGGTACAGGATGGCAACAACAACTGCATGAGGAATGCATAATCCTTCCATCAGTGCTCAGACTGTCCGCAATAGGCTGAGAGAGGCCGGACTGAGGGCTTGTAGTCCTGTTGTAAGGAAGGTCCTCACCAGACTTCAATGGCAACAACGTCGCCTATGGGCTCAAACCACCGTTGCAGGACCAGACAGGACTGGCAAAAAGTACTCTTCACTGACGCGTCGCAGTTTTGTCTCACCAGGGATGATGGTCAGATTCGCGTTTATCGTCGAAGGAATGAGCGTTACACAGAGGCCTGTACTCTGGAGCGGGATCGATTTGGAGGTGGAGGGTCTGTCGTGGTCTAGGGTGGTGTGTCACAGCATCATCGGACTGAGCTTGTTGTCATTGCAGGCAATCTCAACGCTGTGTGTTACAGGGAAGACATCCTCCTCCCTCATGTGGTACCCTTCCTGCAGGCTCATCCTGACATGACCCTCCAGCATGACAATGGCACCAGCCATACTACTCGTTCTGTGCGTGATTTCCTGCAAGACAGGAATGTCAGGGTTCTTTCCATGGCCAGCGAAGAGCCCGGATCTCAATCCCATTAAGCACGTCTGGGACCTGTTGGATCGGAGGGTGAGGGCTAGGGCCATTCCACCCATAAATGTCAGTAAACGTGCAGGTGCCTTAGTGGAAGAGTGGGGTAACATCTCACAGAAAGAATTTGCAAATCTGGTGCAGTCCATGAGGAGGAGATGCACTGCAGTACTTAATGCAGCTGGTGGCCACACCAGATACTGACTGTTACTTTTGATTTTGAACACAATATTCCATTTCTGTTAGTCACATGTCTGTGGAACTTGTTCAGTTTATGGCTCAGTTGTTGAATCTTGTTATGTTCATACACATATTTACACATATTAAGTTTGCAGATAGAGTGATGGCAACACATGTCCCGTAAGAATGATGCCATCTGTCGGAAGATATTGGGGCCTGACCCTGCTGGCCAGTTCTGTCCAGGGCTGTTCAGGTGTGTTCAGGGCTTGTCCAGCAGCCTGTTAGCTGGCTAGGGTCACCTCCCCCTCTCCGGCAGGCAGCAGCCATGTTCTCCGCCCCATGCTGCCACTCAGGGAGATCACCCAGGAGACGACATGGTGAAGGCTTGATGGACAGGTCGATCAAGAGAAGGCGCTGAGCCGAGGGGACAGCTAAGAGAGCACAGAATAATTCATCTCTCAATCTCTCCTCACTATTCTCTCTCTCTCTCCCTCCCTCCCTCCCTCCCTCCCTCCCTCTCTTTCTCCCTCTCCTCCGTATTCTCAATCTTTCCCCTACTCCATTCAACCGGTCTCTTTCTCTTTGTCTCGATACTCTCTCTATGTCTGTTTCATTCTTCACATCTGGAAGAGTTTCTGCCAGTCTTTCAGTCTGCTATATGATGTATGTGGCTGTTTGAGTGATGGTTGAGTAATGTGATTCCACATGTGTATTTGACTGCTGTTATTGAGAAGTATTCCCCATAGCCGGACATGTAATGATAGCCTAGCTGCAAATCACAAAATGGCAACCCACCCAGTAGCATAGATGTGTCCATTTGAATTTGCCCTGGGTCTATGTCTATCGTTCTTCATGGGAAAGTATTGGTATGATTACAGATGGTGTGGTTGCTAGGTTTCCATTATATGAACACCATTTTATCCTCAAATTCCTGACATAAACAAAACAGCGGACAACAACATTCAAATCATGGGGTTAGGTATCTGCCCTGACCCAAAGAGAGAGCTGGTTAAAAAGCAATGCCTCCCCTCTCCAACTCAAGACAGGGAGATAAATTGTAGGATGTATGGTCATGCCTGGGAGTTTTTGGAATCTCCTTGAGATTAGCCTAGCCGCCTCAGAGTGAAACAGACAGAAGCTAAAGCAATTAGCAAGCAGGAGGAATTATGCTAATGAACCTGTAGGGCTTGTTAGGTCATTTTCATTATGTGTGTTAAGCCGTGACAGGGCAGGACTTCCTTCTCCAAAGGAAGATTAATTGTAGCATAAAGAAATGAGGTGCAGAATTAAGCTTTATTATTCAGCATTGCAGCACACAAATACATCTAGAAAAAAAGAGATGAAAAAAAACAAAACATCCTGGGGTTTAATCATTATCCTCTTTGGCACTGGGGTTTGTTTCTGAGGTTTTACAGGCGACAGGAATCTTTTGTGAGTCACAGCCAAATAAGGCAAGCACCGAGATCAATTTAAGCCGAAATAACAAGGCTGTAGCCAAGCTAGGTGGGAGAGGACCACCTCTCTCTAATCTCTCAGAATGCTCTGTTCTGCAGATCAAACAGTAGGAGAGGAACAGGGATTAAATCACACAGAAAAGTCACATCTAAAGTGTTTAAAGTTGTTTTAACAAACCTGGTGCCTGGACCAGGATTTGTCAACCTCTTCACACCGTTTTGCTGGATATGATTGTGCCTGTTCTCCATCTACTCTCTATTCTTTCCAACATCATCAGTAGAAAAAAAAGATCCACACACACACACACACACACACACACACACACACACACACACACACACACACACACACACACACACACACACACACACACACACACACACACACACACACAAAGAAACACACAACATTTCCATAGTGTTTCAAACAATACTCTTTGAAAGCAGTGGGCCCAAAACAAAGAGCTGTATAAAAATAGCTGAGTCTTTGTATTGCTCTGGGTGTAATCTGTCACGATCGCCAGTCCATAAGTTACATCAGCGGTTCAGTACTTAAGGACACAAGACTGTAAATACAGCTCACAAATGAAGCCGTTAATCAAACGTTTACGGAACCTTTCGCCATGTCAATATGCATTAGCTGCTGACTGATTGCCATTTATCTAATGAATCAATCCCCGCCTTCCAACTACGCCATCAATTCCCTGATGAGCGGGGTCAGAGCACTGTCCTCCCCTGGAATAAATCTTCTGATGCCCTCGGATCCAAAAACAACAGTCTTATGAAGTAATACTCATCCAGCCTTATAGACCACATAAGGAACAGATGGGAACACAAACAGCTGATAGAGGGCTTTGCAGTTGTCCTTGCCACTACATATAGTCTATTGATCTGAGAGAGCTAATTTATGTACATGCGTGTGGAGGGCGAAGCACCAAGTCAGTTGATTCCTTAGGTTTCAATTGACTATGTGTCAGAGAAATACATCAACTGCCCCCAGTCTATTGTAGGCCTCCAGAGAGAAGCACCACCAACTGACCCACTAATCCAACAGAAGACTGTTACAAAGAGGCAAACCGGTCAGATACAGTACAACCCTGGAACTAACTCCTCAGCAAGGTTCCTTGAACCTTAAAGGAAGCTCTCTATCCTCCAGTGGCAAGCCACAGCTATCAACCCCCAGCCAGCATCCGCTTCCCTCCAACTGGAATATAACACTTTTAGCACCTTTTCAGTTGTTTTGGAATTAATCTGGAACCCTAATTCCAGTCATCTCTCTCCCTTTCTCTCCATCTCTCTCAAGCTCGCTCTCTCGCCCTCCCTGTCCTCCCTCTCGCCTTGTCTCTGGTGAGTTCATATTTTGGCAGTGCTCCCAGATAAGAGAGAGTAGCGGTGTAGCAGGACTGCTGTAGAACAGTCATTACTGGCTGTGTGCTGTTATCAGAGAGGGGTTGGATCCATGCAACGGGAGCCACGTTATCACACAGGGCTCAGAGCCCAGGGACCCAGGAGGTCGTGTGTTTCAGTCCTCTGGGACAGGCCGGATGCTCACAGGAAGGCGATGCTCACAGCATGGCTGTTTCACTAGCGGCTAATGCATTAGCAACAGTCACACACAGAGAAAGCATAGTCTACGTCCAAACAACATTCCTGCCTTACTCCATCAAATGTCTAATGTGATATTTAAAATATCTAGGAAACAATCTAATGGTGGGATGGCTTTCTCTGCCACACAGCAGTAACACGTCCAGCATAAGTCCCTATTCCATAATGATAATATTAATCACTTTTCAGAAGATTAGAGCAACAAAGGGTTATAGACTAATAGCCCAATCATAGTAGCTGCTGTGTCCGAAATGGACTAAAAGCTATAGGGATTAGGGGTTAGTAAATAGGGGGCTATTTCCGATTGGCCCCATACAGTAGCTGTAGTGATGACTCACCGTCATGAAGCCGTCCAGTAGGCCAGAGTCAGGTTTGGGCGGGGCCTGCAGGCGTTCCATGGACCACTTCTCTATGATGGAGGCCACTTGGCTGTTCTCCGTATTCAGGATCCTAAAGCCAGTCATGTTCACCCCACTGTAACGGTAGGCCTCCACGTCCAGCGCAAACAGGTCCTGACAGGGAAGAGTTAAGAGTCAGGAAAGGAGGAAATAACATACTTATATATAATATGCTAAAGAGGGGTTATAACTGTATTGTAAACTAAGCTAAACAAAGCCATTTTCTCCACTACGAGCAAAAAGGATTATGTATAGACTAACAATTAAATAGGAATGCTGATTGTGAATATGCAAGGACATGGTAGCAATGTGAGTTAATGTGTGGTGTCTGAGTGCTGTCCTCTGCTGGAGCTAACACTGGAGTATAAAGTCCAATCTGGCAGAAAATGGCTGCCATATGTGTTCATCGATGTGGATGGGTTGTTCACTCTGGTGGGAGAATTAAGCTCTCAGCACTGCGTCCCCTCTCTGCCAAACTCAACATTGGAACATGTTAGAACGTCCTCCTGTCTGTTCCGTCTCCTCAGTCCCTCCCAAACTCCTCATCTTCACTCATGTTCATTTTTCTCATTTCATACATCCTGCAAATGGCTTCGCCAGACTTAATTGCGTTCATTGTGATACACTGAATGGCTTCTATAAAGAGAATGTGGACATTTAGATCTTTAATTTCAAACATTTAAATGGAAGGATGTATTTTCTTCTTGATGAAAAGCTCTGGCAGCAAAGAAAACGGAAGGTTTTAGTTCAAAGGATTTTAATATTCTGGCTGGGGGGGGGGGCAGAAGTGTTTTGAACTTAACTCTAGCTACTGTTAGATGAATGAGATATGGCTTTAATAGGAGTAGGACTTGAATAATGTTTCTGACCTGACAACTCGACAGGGGAGTGAGTATAAAGAGAGAGAGAGAGTCAGGGATAATGTGCAGTGTGTGTGTGTGTGTGTGTGTGTGTGTGTGTGTGTGTGTGTGTGTGTGTGTGTGTGTGTGTGTGTGTGTGTGTGTGTGTGTGTGTGTGTGTGTGTGTGTGTGTGTGTGTGTGTGTGTGTGTGTGTGTGTGTGTGTGTGATAATCTCTGCAGAAGAGAGAGAAATAGAGCAGCCCTCTGAAGTAGGCCAAGGGCCATGTCAGTTACACAACCATGGGGTGTCAGAACTGAACAGCTATCTGCCACCCCCCCTCTCTATATCTCTCTCTCTCTCCCTCTATCTCTCTCTCTGAATGAATGAAAGTTGACACTCCTCTCTGCCACATTTTCCTGTTCTCCTCCAGGGAAGAATATAGAAGCTGTCATTCACTTTCACATTCAATGATCTTGTTGCCCTCAATCATCACAGCGCATGAGCTAGGTCATTCTGATATCACTTTCTTTCTCACACCTAAGACATAAAATAAATTGTTGCTTTACTTTTGATTGGCTGTTTGTCAGTTTGAGGGAAAACATGAAGATTGAAGACTGCCTCTGTTTTGCTCACACCTTCATTGTGTCAGAAGTTTCCAGATGGATACAAAAGTTAGACAAGCAAAATGATAGGGAAGCATCTCGGCAGGCAGTGAAACATATGGCTGTACTTTACTTACCAGTGTGGTGAAGATGTAGTGATAGTACTCTGTCATCATCCCCATAGCAAGAGCCTGGAGAGAGAGAGAGAGAGAGAGAGAGAGAGAGAGAGAGAGAGAGAGAGAGAGAGAGAGAGAGAGAGAGAGAGAGAGAGAGAGAGAGAGAGAGAGAGAGAGAGAGAGAGAGAGAGAGAGAGAGAGAGAGAGAGAGAGAGAGAGAGAGAGAGAGAGAGAGAGAGAGAGAGAGAATACGTGAATGTATGAATCTACAGTATACATTGTGCATGTGCGTGTGTGTGGTGTGTGTATGTGCACATGTGCGTGTGTGTGTATGTTACAGAGTTATGAGTGTTTCTGCGTATAAAATATATAAACCTCACATCCACTCTCCTCTAAGCCTGGTGTAACCATCTCTTCCTCCATCCATCCCTCCATCCCTGCACATCTCCCTCCCCTCTATCCATCCATCCATCTATCCATTTGCCTTTCAACAGTGAGGACTCACATTACTTACTAATGATGGCAATTAAGCAGACCTAAAGGCCAGGATACACTCTCATCAGGGATAGAAAGGTTATGCTGTGAGTGAGGAGGATGACTCTACTTTATTCTCTGGCTACGTGGATATAAAGTCGTGGCCAAAAGTTTAGAGAATGACTCAAATATTAATTTTCACAAAGTCTGCTGCCTCAGTTTGTATGATGGCAATTTGCATATACTCCAGAATGTTACAAAGAGTGATCTGATGAATTGCAATTAATTGTAAAGTCCCTCTTTGCCATGCAAATTAACTGAATCCCCCCAAAAACATTTCCACTGCATTTCAGCCCTGCCACAAAAGGACCAGCTGACATCATGTCAGTGATTCTCTCGTTAACACAGGTGTGAGTGTTGATGAGAACAAGGTTGGAGATCACTCTGTTATGCTGATTGAGTTTGAATAACAGACTGGAAGCTTCAAAAGGAGGGTGGTGCATGGAATCATTGTTCTTCCTCTGTAACCATGGTTACCTGCAAGGAAACAAGTGCCGTCATCCTTGCCTTGCACAAAAAGGGCTTCACAGGCAAGGACTTTGCTGCCAGTAAGATAGCATCTAAGAACTCCAAGGAGAGCGGTTCAATTGTTGTGAAGAAGGCTTCTGGGTACCCAAGAAAGTCCAGCAAGCGCCATCTTCTAAAGTTGACTCAGCTGCGGGATCGGGGCACCACTAGTACAGAGCTTGCTCAGGAATGGCAGCAGGAAGGTGTGAGTGCATCTGCACGCACAGTGAGGCAAAGACTTTTGGAGGATGGCCTGGTGTCAAGAAGGACAGCAAAGAAGCCAGTTCTCTCCAGGAAAAACATCAGGGACAGACTGATATTCTGCTAAAGGTACAATGTGAGCGCTACCATCAGTCCTGTGTCATGCCAACAGTA
>NC_068454.1:70566289-70591289 GCF_023373465.1 Oncorhynchus keta | reverse complement strand
TGAAATGAGGAGAGGAATCCTTCCATCACTGAGTCAGGCGGGTGTCTTGTAATGAAGATATCAGGGAAGAGTCCTTCATTAACCCCCATTACCAGGGAGTAGCTCACATGCCACTAGCTACTGATAGGTGTCCTTGACCTTCATAACCAATCACCAGCTACCACACTGATTAAAAATGCCAAGCGGGAGAGAGTGAGGGACAAAGAGTGAGTGCCGGGGTGAGTCATGTTATCTTTAATATTTGAAACATCCTGGAAGCAGGAGGAGGAATATTAATGTTTTTAATTGAGTCCGTATAAAACATCCTCTCTTTCTGTTTCAGGTGGAGCTGCATGATTAAAATGACCTTAGAGAACATCCCTTCTTTCAAGGAAATGTTCAAAAAACATATTTTGCACCCAGTTTGACAAAACGTGTCTGAATTGACTGGGGATTGTGACTCCTCACTCACACAAACACACATCACTTCCCCTCCTCACACACACCTGTTTTAGGATGCCGGCAGCCATTTCGTGTCCACAGTCGAAGATGACGTGGAACTCCTTCCCTCTCTTCATCTCCTTGAGGAGAGGCTTGGAGTCCTTGGTGTCCGCTGGCAACTGGCGGATCTTCAAGCGGATGTTGTAGCGAGATGGAGCCTTTATGAGCTCCTGTAACCGAATAAGACCTTCAGAGGAAACACAGAGGCAAAAAAGAAAGTGTGTGAGAGGGAACGTATCAATGTACAATACGTATACCATTTTGAATAGGGAAAGGGGGATACCGAGTTAGTTGTCCAACTGAATGCCTTCAAGTGAAATGTGTCTTCTGCCTTTAACCCAACCCCTCTGAATCAGAGAGGTGCAGGGGGCTGTCTTAACCGACATCCACAGCACCCAGGGAACAACAGGTTAGCTGCATTGCTTAGGGGCAGAACAACAGACTTTTACCTTGTCAGCTCAGGGATTCAATCCAGCAGCCTTGTGGTTACTGGCCAAATGCTCTTACCACTAGGCCACCTGTCGTCCTGAAAATGTCATGTTAATTCCATTTCTGTTGCAAGAAGTGCAGGCGCCCCATTTTCCAAAGATAAACTACAAATATGTATCTCTGGTAATTGAAGTTTTACTCTGTATTCATTTGACTCCCTTGGTTTTAATTAGTAGTAGATAAGGAAGCTCCATGAATAGATGTCTAATGTCATTCCAATTTTTATGAAATCCATCCATCTGTCAACTTGTCTTGCATCTCTTCCCTCCTCCCTCCTCCCTCCTCGCCCTCTTCCTCCCCCCTCCTCCTCCTCCTCCCTCCTCGCCCTCTTCCTCCTCCCTCCTCCCCCCTCCTCCTCCTCTATCTCTTTCTTTCTCTCCCTTCTTTGCACTATTGCGCATTTCATTCCACTTCCTCATTTTCTTCATATTTGTCTGTATCCCTCCTGTTCTACCTCCACCATCTATGTTTCTCTCAAAGCTCTGTTTTGTCTGGCGCCACACTGTATCTTACCAGAGCCAGTACCACAGATCTTGATGCAAACGGATCCCAACAGTATGAATTCCCCTTTGAAAAGGAAACCAAAAAGACATCTATCAATACTCCACCTGACTTTTATCATACTGATACATTGAATTCACGCTCATTATCGATTCATCTACAATGTTTCCCCTATATTCATTTAGATCACTGCTACATGTTTTCCACCGTGGCAAAAACCAGGATTTACAATATATATATATATTTGTTGATACATGCTTTTAAATGGATACTCGCTGGCTCAGTGACTGGAAGTCTATGGGAACAGCTAGCATATCTTTGCGCTAACATCTACATTCCTACATAGAGATATAGGACAGAGAGCCACTATGGCTGAATAATTCTTACAAGTGTTTCCAGTCATCTGTAAGTGCAATCAATAATCTTTTCCCTGGTTCAGTACTGTATAGACCTGCCGCAGTCACAGTCACAACCATGTAGCTGTTCTTTTCTGCAGCCTGCAGCCATACAGGCAGTCCCCAGCTGGTTGGCCCATGGCATTATTTGTTTACTTCCTGTTTCTACTTGAGCGCACAGCACCATGGGACACCAGCCCAGCTCAGCTCACAGCTTGTTGTTGAGTGTTGAGCAGCAGCCAGTTCCCAAGCCTTCATTAAATCACTACAACACTCTGTCGCACACTGATGATGATGCCCCACGGTGGCGCCCTCTCGCATGCTGATGATGTGTCATTGCCCGTGACAAAGTGGACACAGTAGACACAATGGAGGGCTGAGGACCTCGCCCACTGTGGGTCACTATTAACTAACACCGCAGAATATATATACGATGAGCCAGAGAGAGGATGCAGTGTAGCTACTGTATGGCTACAGGCTATGGCTATGACTGAAATAGGCTACCTATTCCTAGTGCACCGATAGTGCATGCCCTGGTCAAAAGTAGTGCACTACAAAAGGAATATGGTGCTATTTCAGACGCAGCCTAAGAAGAAGACCAGCTGGTCTTCTCAATTTGAACAGACACCCTTAGTTAGACTTCATTGCACATCAGCTTGTTTCAAAATGTTCATTACCTGACCATCGCAGTTAGTTTAAATAGCTGCTTTGTTGGCGGCCACAAAGGCCCATGGTGATCACAGTGAATGTTAAGCAGATGGAGGCGCTTGTGAAAAGCGGTTGTTCTTTAATCAATTAAAGAGTGATCCCGATCTACAATTCTGTCGAAATTTGGAATTCAGACAAAAGTGAACGTGAGGTATGTGAGTGTGTGTGTGTGCATGTGTGTGTGTGTGTATGTGTGCGATGTTTGAATGTGGTCTGATCTGGCTGGGGTGTTTAGTTTTGCGAGAGCTTTCCACTGCAGGAGCAGCGCTCAGTGTTTTACAGTTAGTTAGTTAACATTGGTAAAACCACCCTGACACCCCCGACTGCTGCATTCACACATCATAAACAACATGTCATAGTACCTCTTTCTCGTCATCTCCCTCTTTCTCACACACTTTCCACCTCTCTCTCCCCCGCTCACGCTCCATCTCTCTCTCCCCTCTCCCTCCCCCTCTGTCTCTCCATCCTCTCCCCATGTCTATCTCCTCTGCCTCTCTCTTCCCCCTCCGTCTCTCCACCCTCTCCCCCTGTGTATCTCCTCTGCTGTCTCCCTTCCCCCTCTGTCTCTCCACCCTCTCCCCCTGTCTATCTCCTCTGCCTCTCTCTTCCCCCCTCTGTCTCTCCACCCTCTCCCCTGTCTATCCCCTCTGTCTCTCCACCCTCTCCCCCTGTGTATCTCCTCTGCTGTCTCCTTCCCCTCTGTCTCTCCACCCTCTCCCCTGTCTATCCCCTCTGTCTCTCCACCCTCTCCCCCTGTCTACCCCCTCTGTCTCTCCATCCTCTCCCCATGTCTATCTCCTCTGCCTCTCTCTTCCCCCTCCGTCTCTCCACCCTCTCCCCTGTGTATCTCCTCTGCTGTCTCCCTTCCCCCTCTGTCTCTCCACCCTCTCCCCTGTCTATCTCCTCTGCCTCTCTCTTCCCCCTCTGTCTCTCCACCCTCTCCCCTGTCTATCCCCTCTGTCTCTCCACCCTCTCCCCCTGTCTATCTCCTCTGCTGTCTCCCTTCCCCCTCTGTCTCTCCACCCTCTCCCCCTGTGTATCTCCTATGCCTCTCTCTTCCCCCCTCTGTCTCTCCACCCTCTCCCCCTGTCTATCTCCTCTGTCTCTCCACCCTCTCCCCCTGTCTATCCCCTCTGTCTCTCCACCCTCTCCCCCTGTCTATCCCCTCTGTCTCTCCCTCCTCTCCCCCTGTCTATCTCTTCTGTCTCTCCACCCTCTCCCCCTGTCTATCTCCTCTGTCTCTCCACCCTCTCCCCTGTCTATCTCCTCTGTCTCTCCCTCCTCTCCCCCTGTCTATCTCCTCTGTCTCTCCACCCTCTCCCCCTGTCTATCTCCTCTGTCTCTCCACCCTCTCCCCCTGTCTATCTCCTCTGTCTCTCCACCCTCTCCCCCTGTCTATCTCCTCTGTCTCTCCACCCTCTCCCCTGTCTATCTCCTCTGTCTCTCCACCCTCTCCCCCTGTCTATCTCCTCTGTCTCTCCACCCTCTCCCCCTGTCTATCTCCTCTGTCCCTCCACCCTATCCCCCTGTCTATCTCCTCTGCCGTCTCCCGTGCTATTCTACCTGGCAGATTCACCCCTCTTCACCACCCCAACACTGCCTGAGACCACAGCAATCCGGAGAGAAAAATATGGAGAGAGGGAGAGGGAAGTGGTGATCTGTATTGACTGTGTCTAATGCCTTGTGACTGCCTGCTCCAGGATCCATATTTTACTCTGCATGAATATTTCATACACTCAAAGCGTTTATTAGGGGCCGTCTGGGAGTCTCCTGAGCGTAAAACAGAACAGCCCTGTGATAAATATCCTGTGAAGCGAGGTGAAGACGCACCAGCAGCAACCCTCTCCTCAAGTATACCGCTCCAAACGTCCTCGAAGAACCACTCATAGGGTGAGTTTCCACTGCAGATCATCCATCAGAGGTAGAGATGTAGCAGGGTGGATCTCAATAGTCTTGTTTCCTGACCTTGTCTCCTTTCCTTTGTCTGCACCAATGTTGAACTACATATAGCGTGTATCTCAATAGTCTAATGGTCTCGTTTCCTGTCCTTGTCTCCTTCCCTTTGCTCTAATGTTGAAATACCTTTCTCAATTGTCTAAATTTCCATCCTCTCCTCGCCTGTTTTCAGAAGCCACATTAGCCTATTGTGTGATTCTCCTGGAGGTCTATCTATGGCACAGTGAGTGTTGCATGATGGGAAGCGGGAGGCCGGGAGGACGGAGTGAGTGGAGTAATGGCTGTGTGAGTCACGCGCCTCCCCAACAATCTGCGGGTCAAGGTTAATGTAACCCTCTCTGCATCGCCAAGCGGTATTTATGTTCCATTAAACGTGTTGAACAAATTGAAAAAAGATTAAACCGTGTTTCCGGTCAAAGGTTTAAATAGTCGTTCAGGAATGTGGAAGGATGGAAGGAAAGAATTCCCATTTGTGGGAAATACACACATCCATGTGTCTCCTCTCTGCTCATAAAGTGTGGACCACTTTACTCAATGTATTGAGTTTATAACTGTCATTCCAACTGTCAATCCAACTGTCATTACGACTGTCATTGTAACTGTCATTGTAGCTGTCATTACAACTGTCATTACAACTGTCATTACAACTGTCATTACAACTGTCATTACAACTGTCATTATAACCGTCATTGTAACCGTCATTACAACTGTCATTACAACTGTCATTATAACCGTCATTGTAACTGTCATTACAACTGTCATTACAAGTGTCATTGTAACTGTCCTTGTAACTGTCATTACAACTGTCATTACAACTGTCATTACGACTGTCATTACAACTGTCATCAGGAGGCTGAAGAAATTTGGCTTGTCACCAAAAGCACTCACAAACTTCTACAGATGCACAATCGAGAGCATCCTGGCGGGCTGTATCACCGCCTGGTACGGCAACTGCTCTGCCCACAACCGTAAGGCTCTCCAGAGGGTAGTGAGGTCTGCACAACGCATCACCGGGGGCAAACTACCTGCCCTCCAGGACATTTACACCACCCGATGTTACAGGAAGGCCATAAAGATCATCAAGGACAACAACCACCCGAGCCACTGCCTGTTCACCCCGCTATCATCCAGAAGGCGAGGTCAGTACAGGTGCATCAAAGCTGGGACCGAGAGACTGAAAACCAGCTTCTATCTCAAGGCCATCAGACTGTTAAACAGCCACCACTAACATTGAGTGGCTGCTGCCAACACACTGTGTAACGGTTCGAAAACCGAAACAGCCTATACTTGTCAACTAACACAGCGACAGGAACAAAGACACTAAGGACAATCACCCACGACAAACTCAAATAATATGGCTGCCTAAATATGGTTCCCAATCAGAGACAACGATAAAGAAGAACCACTCCAGGCAGCCATAGACTTTGCTAGATACCCCACTAAGCTACAATCCCAATACCAACACCAAAACCCCAAGACAAAACATACCACAATTCAAAAACCCCATGCCACACCCTGGCCTGACCCAATACATGAAGATAAACACAAAATACTTCTACCAGGGCGTGACACACTGACTCAACTCCAGCCACTTTAATAATGGGAACTGATGGGAAATGATGTAAAATATATCACTAGCCAATTTAAACAGTGCTACCTAATATAATGTTTACATACCCTACATTATTCATCTCATATGTATACGTATATACTGTACTCTATATCATCTACTGCATCTTTATATAATACATGTATCACTAGCCACTTTAACTATGCCACTTTGTTTACATACTCATCTCATATGTATATACTGTACTCGATACCATCTACTGTATCTTGCCTATGCCGCTCTGTACCATCACTCATTCATATATCTTTATGTACATATTCTTTATCCCCCTCCACTTGTGTGTATAAGACAGTAGTTTTGGAATTGTTAGTTAGATTACTTGTTGGTTATTACTGCATTGTCGGAACTAGAAGCACAAGCATTTCGCTACACTCGCATTAACATCTGCTAACCATGTGTATGTGACAAATAACATTTGATTTGATTTGATTTTACAACTGTCATTACAACTGTCATTACAACTGTCATTACGACTGTCATTACAACTGTCATTACAACCAAGGCCTTAAGGAGTTTTCCCTCAGGGAACACCAATCATTAGACAGACGCAACAGACACTACACCAGAAATGTGCTGCTAACTGATGCTCTCTTCTGTAGCTGCTATGTGTTTGAAGATGGGCGGCCATGTTGTAAGAACACAATGTGGACTCATTAAAGTTAGTTCCCTGGAACATCTGGTCGTCTGTTGCTATGCATGGCGTAGTCGGCACAATAACATCTTGTCGGAGTTCCAAACAGCTGGTGGACTTTAATTAACATTGCATGTCACCAACAACACTGATGTGACAGGTTCAATAAAATGATCTTAAAAGTTAACAAAAACAAACACATGTGAAAGTAGGCTACAAGTAATTTTTTGTCTATTTCTTTTGTTCCTTCTTTTGTTCCTGTTCACTGTAAAAACATCCCATTTTCAGAAGATATCCTTTTAACTACAGTAACTACAGTACTTTGACCCTACTATGAAACATACAGCACTTGAGAGAAAACCAAATAAAACTTCTCCAGACCAACAGAATTCAATAGACAGTAACAGAGAAGCAAAAAGTACAACCAAAGTGATTAAAATCACTTGGAAAATCCAAATGATCACAGCGTTTATGAAAATGGCATTTCGCAAGCTACATCATCACAGCAGTACCTATTATCCCAATGCAGCCAAAGCTGAATTATCATGGCACTTAGTAGAACGACAGTTAGCGGGCCTTTCTCAACAATCTGCAGTGTGGTAGTGGAGCGTATGATGGGATTGGTGCGGCTGGTGTGTGTTTTCACTCACACACATCAAATTGAAACAGATTACTGAAGGGGTCCTGGGACTCTAGAGCCAATCACTTCCACTCAACTTGACTCAGTCTCAAGTACACTTAAATGTCTCTCAGCCTAAGCAAACACACACAGACACACACACACACACACACACTGCACACACATGCACGGATGGACACACACTTGGTCGTATGTGCACACACACAAGGAGACACTCACAACACACAAAGAAATAGACTAGCAAATAAGAAATGCCTTTTTTTCAAATGCCAAATCATTCTGTCAAAAATAGAATTAAATAAAACAACCCCTTTTTGATTACTCCTCTATAAACATTTTGCTACACTGGGTTTTAGGCCGACCTTTCAACTAACGCAATTACACAAAAATGTCAGGCAGATCAGGTCAAAACCTCTCCCATAACAGAATTACACCCATTTGACACACAGTAAATTACCTTTTCCTCAGAAGAGTCATGCGGGGTACATTTCAATGATGTTTTTTGTTGTGTTGCTTTTTTAAATATATATTGTTTTGTTCTGTCATAAAATGCAACCATAGGAATACTGGAAGGGATCCTTGCTGACAGCTATATAGAGGAAAACAGAATGATGGCTATGGAGTGGCTATTCAGTGGTGTTGGATGGAGTGGCTGGTCGTTGGGTCGTTAAAACTTTCTTTGCTCTTAGGGACCACCCCTCTAGACTACCACCTCTACGGTCGGTCGGTTGCAGTCTGAGGATGTTGTCAAGGAAACCGGGCCATAAACATAGAGCCAGGGTGATTAAACTGTCACTCTCTCCCTCCCGCCATCAATGAAGGAAGGGAGGCCGGGACTGGGGGAAATATTTATAGGAGTAACCACACTATCCCTGCACCATGGTGCATCCCAGCGTCTCCATCTCTCCCTCACTACCCAATACAACTCCAGTGTAACATGACTCCCATAACGTTGTGATGTGTGGCTTGGAATACTACCACCACAACACAGAGTGTAGATGCCATTGCCTTTGTACCATTACAAAGTGTATCTGTTAGAAGAGGGTCATTGTGGATATTGATTTACTTGTATGGTTTACGGAGAAACTGCCCAATGAGAAAGCTGTTTCCTGTTCCACTCTGGGGCAACAGCAGTAGGGCAATTGGGGTGTGAAGGAAACATGGCTTAGAATAAAGGAGTCCCTTCTGAGAGAATTATATGGCAATATAGGGCTTATCCAATATGTTGGACAATATGTTTTCACACACATAAAAACAGGCAAAGTAAGCAGGCCTACACATTCAACTGTTTAATAGAAGATTAATCAATCGCACTCCACACTGCCCTTTTCCACCTGGACAAAAATAACACCTATGTGAGAATGCTGTTCATTGACTACAGCTCAGGGTTCAACACCATAGTGACCACGAAGCTCATCAATAAGATAAGGACTGTGGGACTGAACACCTCCCTCTGCAACCGGATCCTGGTCTTCCTGACAGGCCGCCCCCAGGTGGTAAGGGTAGGTAGCAACATGTCAGCCACACTGATCCTCAACACAGGGGCACCTCAGGGGTGTGTACTTAGGCCCCTCCTGTACTCTCTTTTCACCCATGACTGTGTGGCCAAACATGACTCCAACACCATCATTAAGTTTGCTCACTACAGTGATAGGCCTGATCACCGACAATGATGAGACAGCCTATATGGAGAAGGTCAGAGAACTGGCAGTGTGGTGCTTGGACAACAACCTCTCCCTCAATGTGAGGAAGACAAAGGAGATGATCGTGGGCTAAAGGAAAAGGTGGGCCAAACAGGCCCCCATTAACACCGACGGGGCTGTAGTGGAGCAGGTCGAGAGTCTCAAGTTCCTTGGTGTCCACATTTTATTTTATTTTACTTTAGTTTATTTGGTAAATATTTCCTTAACTCTTCTTGAACTACATTGTTGGTTAAGGGCTTGTAAGTAAGCATTTCAAGGTCTACACTTGTTGTATTTGGTGCATGTGACAAATGAAGTATGATTTGATTTGATTGTATTACCTGAATCATTCCAAACATCCCATTCAGGTCTCCTTCCTTCTCATATCTTCATCCTTTGGCTCAATGAGCACATGCACTTATTCACTATCTATTGGCTCACCCCGTGTCAACCTGCTACATCCCCTAACACCTTCATTAACAGGGTGTTAGGGATCAGCCAGAATCAATGCTTCCCCAACGATGCCTATCTCACACTGAGCCCTACTGAACAAGGGCTGTAGGGAACCTGCAGGGCACACATGTCGTGGGGTAATAATAGTATTATATATACCTCACATGCAACTTGTAATAAGACTATTCAATTAGCCCATTCAAATGTATATCTGACTCCATAAAGATAATTCAATTATAGAAGCAATCATTAGGCAATGAGTTGACTTTGACTAACAAGAATTAGTCTGAGATTTCTCTATATCAAAGGCAGATATTTAATTAGCATTGTACAATGAATGGATTCACATACAAGGAATAAAGCTTAAGCTACAAGGCAATACTGATGTTAACAGAGAATACTTCTACGCATATAGATCCTAAGGTTTACTTAGAAGACAAAGCATGAACAAAGAGAAGCCTATTAGGCCAGAGGCCTAGAAGCCTAGGAAATGAGAATTGATCATACAACCTTCCTCCATGGACGGGATACAGGATACGAGAGAGAACAAAGGCATTTCATTCCATTGATAACATCTGAAGGTCTAACTCTTTCAACTCAAAACCAACCACATTGACCAATCAAACGATACCAAGTTTACAGCGTAACCTGACCACCAGGGTGTCACAGTATTTAAAGGCTTGCGTGGGGGATGACACCAATGTAAATAACACCAATGTAAATCATTCCTGAGTGGACCATAAAATCTCCGAGCATAGAGTAATTTAGAGTTCGCCCTGTACAGATAAACAAGTTACCACAGAGATCATACATACAGTACATGCATACATATGCTTTCAGAGTCATGGACACTATATTGTTATTCACACATTTAATAGTTAGTCCTCTGGATACTGTAACAGAGAGATACATTTTGGCCCCTCAGAGGGGGAAGGGCTGACAAGTCCTCTGACATTGTCCTTTGTGCTTTCCTTGTGTTCCTGGACCATTTACCATGCAGCTCCAGGTGACTGTAACGGCGTTCTTCGTTTGTCGAAAGAGAGTCGGACCGAAATGCAGCGTGGTGGTTACTCATGTCTTTAATGAAACAAATGACGATACATGAAATAACTTAATAAATACAAAAACAACAAACGGAACGTGAAACCTAATACAGCCTATCTGGTGAACACTACACAGAGACAGGAACAATCACCCACAAAATACACAGTGAAATCCAGGCTACCTAAATACGAGAATTGAGAACCGCCTCAGGCAGCCAACCTAAGCTACACCCATACTCAGCCGCAATCCCAATGCCTACAAAACCCCAATACGAAACACAACATATAAACCCATGTCACACCCTGGCCTGACCAAATAAATATATGACGAAACACAAAACACTATGACCAAGGCGTGACAGTGACAGAGAGCACAAATCGGGGCCAAGCCTACACACAAATACACACACACGCACAGACACAGTAGGGTTGAATATTTTCCCGTCATTTTACAAATGTTCCATTCCAAAAATAAATCACTTTTCTCCCTGGTAACCCGGTATTTCCCGCCAAAACAAAAAGTGTCCTTCAAAAGCATCATAAAGCATAGAAATATGTCTGGATTCGATTAGAGCATTGATCTGCATGAAAATTCAAGCCTGATGCTACCTGAGCCTGATGAGACATATATTGCATACATTTTATAAGCCATACATACAAGACCAAAACAATCCCAAAATACAGTGCCATTATCCAATTTTTTTTAACCTTTATTTTACTAGGCAAGTCAGTTAAGAACAAATTCTTATTTTCAATGACAGCCTAGGAACAGTGGGTTAACTGCCTGTTCAGGGGCAGAACGACAGATTTGTACCGTGTCAGCTCGGGGATTTGAACTTGCAAACTTTCAGTTACTAGTCCAACGCTCTAACCACTAGGCTACCCTGCCGCCCCAGGGTAGCCTAGTGGCTATATACATATATGATACAGTCTACTGCAGGTTATGCACGACAGAAAAACATAAAAGCCCATATTAATGTCGCTAGCTATACGCTCTATTGTGTAAATAAATGAAACTAGCTCCAGTAGGCTAACCTTTTTCAGTGTGGACTGTATTACTGTACTGCATTGTGTTATACTGTATTACTGTACTGCATTGTGTTATACTGTATGACTGTACTGCATTGTGTTATACTGTATGACTGTTCTGCATTGTGTTATACTGTATTACTGTACTGCATTGTATTATACTGTATTATATGGACTGGAATTACACACATCGTTCAAACCATGATAAAGCAGAAGAGAACATACGATTATGGAGCATCACATGCAGCCTACTACAAAGTTACATGTATAGTCTAGCGAATTAGATTTACATTTTGAAACATAATAGGGCCTATTTGTATAATTAGTGGGCTGACACATATTTACCTTTCATAATATTTCCCCTAAGGTTATTAGTCTACCAACTCTTTCTGTCTCTTGTTGATTCATTCCTGCCTCGCTTTCAACAGCTAAATGAAATACGTTTCGTTGTCCTTATCTTCATCCTTCTGAAGACACCCTTGAATAATGCAGAATGCTTAGATGCAGAAGGCTTTCACTTCTCTTCACGAAGATTGAATGGTTATCGGTCTGAATAAATAAATGCTATAGCCTACCATCGTGTTTTCTCTCTCCTTTCAAACTACCCATGAGTTCGATTGGCTGCTGTATTTAACACTCGGCAAAAAAGAGCTTACGTCCCTCTTTAAATAGTCTATTGGTATAACAAAAATGATGTCTAACAAGCTATTCTAGTCTAGCTTGTCTTGCATGGGACTCCAAGAGCTAAGGAGCGTATTTAAGGAGAGAGGCCAGCGGAGCACAGGTGTTTGTGTATTACGCAAGAGACAGAGGCTATAAATTAGAAGCGTCTTATGCATAATCCATCATTAATTAATAAAATAAATATAAGGCTAATACTGCATTGAATATATTATCTGAAAGGCTAGGACATCTATATATAGGGCAATATATCAATCTAGAACAGGATTATCTATTTTGGATAGAGTTGACGGAGAGAAGGACTGCGAGAGTGCTCACACGTTCACTGATATAAAGCAATGATATTCGAGTGATAGGCTGTTTTAAAACTCTGCAGCTGCAATTATTAAAGTAATAACTTTTACAATTTAAAAACCAAGGTGACCCCGAAAGCCAGTGGACATGGGTAAATTTAGACACGCATTCAGTCTTTATATTACTGTAGCATAGACTATGCTGGAGCAAATGTAGGCCTACCTGTCACTAGAAGAAAAGTTACCATGATGAGATGATAGGTCTGCATGCATTGTGAACTCCATACTGAGATGGACTGTGTGTCTCTCAGCGTTGATTCATCATGCAGAGGCCGTAGAGAAGCCAGATTTAGACATTGCATGTTAATTTCAATGCAATGCCTTTCTCAATATCTAAAATATGAAGTATTAGGTACAGGATGAACATATTGAAACCTGTAAACTTTCATTTGCCCAAAAAGTTGTTTTGGACACTTCTCTAGTTTCTGTTTTGTTTTGCTTGGTTGGTTGTAGTTTTTGTGGAAATAGATTTAAACTGAATTAAATTGAAAGCAAAATGGTTTAAGTGATAAAATACTGGCCAATGGATCCCCAGTGTGTTTCTGAGAGCATGTGAAGGCCTGGCAGTGTTGTCCTGAGCCTGGATACACACACGGACGCACACACACACACACAGACATCCTGTCCTGAGCCTGGATACACACACGGACGCACACACACACACACACACACACACACAGACATCCTGTCCTGAGGCTGGATACACACACGGACGCACACACACACACACACACACACACACACACACACACACACACACACACACACACACACACACACACACACACACACACACACACACACACACACACACACACACACACACACACACACACACACACACACACACAGACATCCTGTCCTGAGGCTGGATACACACACGGACGCACACACATACAGACAGACATCCTGTCCTGAGGCTGGCTCTCTCCCGACCCCTGGCATATGGCACATGTACCCTGCCCGCTGAGACGTTTGCTGCCTGCTGTTATAACACTGGAACACTGGCCATCTGGGGACGAAAAGGGGGGTAGGGCTACAGGGCCACTCTACTGTACAGGACTATAATCATAGTCTATATTACAGGTGAAGGGTTTTTTGATATGGTAATTTATGATATGGTAATTTATGATATGGTAATCTAGCAGAACAGAACTGTTGACAACGACGGACATATATTTAGTATATGTGGCCCATCCGAGTACTGAACCCACAGCCCTTATGCTGCCAGGCCAGTACCATGGTCTGTCTACTGTAACTCACTAAGCTGTTGGAATCACTGTGAGAAAAAATAGGGGTGATGGAAGGTGTGAAGTACAGTACAATAAGTGATCAGTGACTGAGCCTGTTCTGTGGTCATAGACAACTGTGACTGAAACTGTTCTGTGGTCATAGACCACTGTGACTGTGAAGGTATGAGGCACAGAACTGCAATGAGGTGGTTCCAAGCCCGTTCTATTCATTCTATTTCTATGCTTTCTAGGCACAGTGGGTGGACAGACAGGATGCGAGCCTTGCTGTATTGTCGTCATTGATCATGAAGGTGTGAGGTACTGTAAGTGGCCAGGGGTCTTACCTGTGCTGTCATCATAGACAACGGTGACCGTCTTCCACTTGAAGAAGTGAACCAGGTCCAGAATGGCTCGGCTGAGAGAGGAGAAGTCTGGGTAGAGGCTGACGTAGAAGGAGTCCCTGTTGTCAGACACCTGGTGCTTCCATTTGGTCTGGATGTGGGGCACTCCAAGCGCGTTACAGATGGACTGGACCGCATTGGCCGACGAGCTGTGGGAGGGGCCGAAGATGGCCGCCACCCCCAGAGATAGTTGGTCGCAGGCTGGGGGAGGAGACAACGTTCAGTTAGTCCTTTATTCAGTGGTTTATTCAGTATTATATGACATGCTACTGTTAGTTCCTGGAGAATAAGTCATGGACTTCCCACTCCACTATGGAAAGCTGTCCGTTCCTATATGGTTTTGAATGACCATCATGAAGCATATTTGGAAGGAAGCCAGTGACCGTGTAAAATGTATGAGCAAGATCTGTACACAGTGGGCCTGCATAATATATGAAACGATTGGCAACACTTTGTAACAACAACATTCTGCATTCAAATGACTTAATTTGATGAAAGGAGAAAACGCTCCAATCACAGAAAAAGGATGTAATGGCCAGTAATCGATAAGACCCTTTGGATGCGTTTGAAAAGCACCCTTTTCCCTATAGTGTTCTACTTTTGAACAGACCCTTATGGGGTTGCCCTACGGACGCTGGACAAAAGTAGTGCACTTTATCGGGAAAAGGGTGCCGTTTTAGATTCAACCTTTGAGATGTCAGGCCTAATGCAACCCAGTAAAAGTATAGATTACTGCAGTTTATAAACCTGTCTCCAGGGAGACAACCAACTCTGTGAATTAGTATTACTGCTGAGTCCTTAGCAGAAACCAATCAATTGTCTTGGTTTACGTTTCATCTGCACAGACAACGGATGCATTCCAAATAGCAACCTATTCCTATATAGGGCACTACTTTTGGCCAGATTCCTATGGGGCAGCCCAATGGGCCCTAATCAAAAGTAGTGCACTATAAAGTCTAAAGGGAATAGGTTTCCATTTGGGATGCGACCATGCTCTTTCTGCGCCTGATTATAATTGTCCCAATCCAACCAATGAACTACGCATGAGCCCACATTCCCTGGGTGGGTGGGAACGCATTAACAACGCTAAATAAGATAGGAGAGTCACACAAATAGCAAGCAAACGTATTTGTATATTGAATATCCATGAATATTGTTCCAGGAGACCAGCACCAGTCATGAATCTGGGTGTGAATGCAGCTTTCTGAATTGTATTCATAATACTTGACCTTTTCTGGAGGCTTCGAAACTGTCGTAGATGTTTATCCGTTGGATGTCGTATGTTAGCGTTGTGTTTGGCAGTAGGGTTCTATTCCTGTTGATTGTATTTAAAGCAAATTTAAAGGCTAGTTCCTCAGCACCTGACGGCCCCGACTCAATGGACTCGAATATTCCTCCTGAAAACAAACAGAGACAAGAGACAGTTGGTTAGTACAGTAATTGAACAAAGTGGTTGATGAAATCACATTTAATGTTGAGAGGATTGTTCTTGACTCATTACATTTACACTTGTGTGTGATTCTCCTGTTCTGTCTTTTACTCATAATTATACAATTTCCTAATTTAAATAGAAAGGTTAATCAAATACAATTCACAAGATATAGAAAAGATATTGAAAATATAATTCCATCAAGTCCATAGAGGCCTTACTATTCACAATAAAATGAGTCAGATATTTTGCATCAGCTGGGGATACTTGTTTACTCAGGCTATGGGGGTACTTTTAACACTGACACATGACTGAAGCGAAAGCTTTCAGACACGTTAAGGCTTGGACAGTTTCCAACAGGAATCTGATCCAGGGGGATGTACTACTGTAAGAGAAACTCCTGTAATGTACTGTAGAGTGATGCACTCTCTTCAGAAAGACTGGAGTGGAAAGTGTGTTTAAATGTGCCGGCTGTATAGCCAACGGCCCTCCAGTGAATTCATCTGACAGCCAACAGATGAATGGCTGCCGGAGAGGCTTGTGAGGGGAGGGGGTGGAACTCTTAGATCAATGTGCCCTGATTGGCCGGCGGATCAATCAATCAAGCCCTTGGGGAGCGCTGGAGCACAGAGGTGGGAGATTGAAGTGTTTTATTTGGGCTAGCCCCCTGGCCTGCCCTGTTGGCTCACAGTATGTCGGTCTGTCGGTCCGTCTGTCTGTCAGAGGAAGCTGTCAGTAGATTCTATGGTTTATTTCCTCAAACTGTAAAATTCCAAAAGCAGCAACTAAACAGAGGACCAGGACACTTGAAGAAGCAGCTACTAAACAGAGGACCAGGCCACTTGAAGAAGCAGCAACTAAACAGAGGACCAGGCCACTTGAAGAAGCAGCAACTAAACAGAGGACCAGGCCACTTGAAGAAGCAGCAACTAAACAGAGGACCAGGCCACTTGAAGAAGCAGCAACTAAACAGAGGACCAGGACACTTGAAGAAGCAGCAACTAAACAGAGGACCAGGACACTTGAAGAAGCAGCAACTAAACAGAGGACCAGGCCACTTGAAGAAGCAGCAACTAAACAGAGGACCAGGACACTTGAAGAAGCAGCAACTAAACAGAGGACCAGGCCACTTGAAGAAGCAGCAACTAAACAGAGGACCAGGCCACTTGAAGAAGCAGCAACTAAACAGAGGACCAGGACACTTGAAGAAGCAGCAACTAAACAGAGGACCAGGCCACTTGAAGAAGCAGCAACTAAACAGAGGACCAGGCCACTTGAAGAAGCAGCAACTAAACAGAGGACCAGGACACTTGAAGAAGCAGCAACTAAACAGAGGACCAGGACACTTGAAGAAGCAGCAACTAAACAGAGGACCAGGCCACTTGAAGAAGCAACAACTAAACAGAGGACCAGGCCACTTGTAGAACAAGCAACTAAACAGAGGACCAGGCCACTTTCAGAAGCAGCAACTAAACAGAGGACCAGGACACTTAAAGAAGCAGCAACTAAACAGAGGACCAGGCCACTTGAAGAAGCAGAAACTAAACAGAGGACCAGGCCACTTTCAGAAGCAGCAACTAAACAGAGGACCAGGCCACTTGCAGAAGCAGCAACTAAACAGAGGACCAGGCCACTTGAAGAAGCAGCAACTAAACAGAGGACCAGGCCACTTGCAGAAGCAGCAACTCATCAGAGGACCAGGCCACTTGAAGAAGCAGCAACTAAACAGAGGACCAGGCCACTTGTAGAAGCAGCAACTCATCAGAGGACCAGGCCACTTGCAGAAGCAGCAACTAAACAGAGGACCAGGCCACTTGTAGATGCAGCAACTCATCAGAGGACCAGGCCACTTTTAGAAGCAGCAACTCATCAGAGGACCAGGCCACTTTTAGAAGCAGCAACTCATCAGAGGACCAGGCCACTTGCAGAAGCAGCAACTAAACAGAGGACCAGGCCACTTGTAGATGCAGCAACTCATCAGAGGACCAGGCCACTTTTAGAAGCAGCAACTCATCAGAGGACCAGGCCACTTTTAGAAGCAGCAACTCATCAGAGGACCAGGCCACTTTTAGAAGCAGCAACTCATCAGAGGACCAGGCCACTTTTAGAAGCAGCAACTAAACAGAGGACCAGGCCACTTGTAGATGCAGCAACTCATCAGAGGACCAGGCCACTTTTAGAAGCAGCAACTAAACAGAGGACCAGGCCACTTGTAGATGCAGCAACTCATCAGAGGACCAGGCCACTTTTAGAAGCAGCAACTCATCAGAGGACCAGGCCACTTGTAGAAGCAGCAACTCATCAGAGGACCAGGCCACTTTTAGAAGCAGCAACTAAACAGAGGACCAGGCCACTTGTAGATGCAGCAACTCATCAGAGGACCAGGCCACTTGAAGAAGCAGCAACTAAACAGAGGACCAGGCCACTTGAAGAAGCAGCAACTAAACAGAGGACCAGGCCACTTGAAGAAGCAGCAACTAAACAGAGGACCAGGACACTTGAAGAAGCAGCAACTAAACAGAGGACCAGGCCACTTGAAGAAGCAGCAACTAAACAGAGGACCAGGGCACTTGAAGAAGCAGCAACTAAACAGAGGACCAGGACACTTGCAGAAGCAGCAACTAAACAGAGGACCAGGCCACTTGAAGAAGCAACAACTAAACAGAGGACCAGGCCACTTGTAGAACAAGCAACTAAACAGAGGACCAGGCCACTTGAAGAAGCAGCAACTAAACAGAGGACCAGGACACTTAAAGAAGCAGCAACTAAACAGAGGACCAGGCCACTTGAAGAAGCAGAAACTAAACAGAGGACCAGGCCACTTTCAGAAGCAGCAACTAAACAGAGGACCAGGCCACTTGCAGAAGCAGCAACTAAACAGAGGACCAGGCCACTTGAAGAAGCAGCAACTAAACAGAGGACCAGGCCACTTGTAGAAGCAGCAACTCATCAGAGGACCAGGCCACTTGCAGAAGCAGCAACTAAACAGAGGACCAGGCCACTTGTAGATGCAGCAACTCATCAGAGGACCAGGCCACTTGCAGAAGCAGCAACTAAACAGAGGACCAGGCCACTTGTAGATGCAGCAACTCATCAGAGGACCAGGCCACTTTTAGAAGCAGCAACTCATCAGAGGACCAGGCCACTTTTAGAAGCAGCAACTCATCAGAGGACCAGGCCACTTGCAGAAGCAGCAACTAAACAGAGGACCAGGCCACTTGTAGATGCAGCAACTCATCAGAGGACCAGGCCACTTTTAGAAGCAGCAACTCATCAGAGGACCAGGCCACTTTTAGAAGCAGCAACTCATCAGAGGACCAGGCCACTTTTAGAAGCAGCAACTCATCAGAGGACCAGGCCACTTTTAGAAGCAGCAACTAAACAGAGGACCAGGCCACTTGTAGATGCAGCAACTCATCAGAGGACCAGGCCACTTTTAGAAGCAGCAACTAAACAGAGGACCAGGCCACTTGTAGATGCAGCAACTCATCAGAGGACCAGGCCACTTTTAGAAGCAGCAACTCATCAGAGGACCAGGCCACTTGTAGAAGCAGCAACTCATCAGAGGACCAGGCCACTTTTAGAAGCAGCAACTAAACAGAGGACCAGGCCACTTGTAGATGCAGCAACTCATCAGAGGACCAGGCCACTTTTAGAAGCAGCAACTCATCAGAGGACCAGGCCACTTGTAGATGCAGCAACTCATCAGAGGACCAGGCCACTTTTAGAAGCAGCAACTCATCAGAGGACCAGGCCACTTGTAGAAGCAGCAACTAAACAGAGGAACAGGCCACTTGCAGAAGCAGCAACAAGACACAGGTCATGAAAAGTTTCTCTCCTCTCTCTCATTAGTATTCTTCTCGTGGGAGAGCTCTACTTTGCATGCCATAATGAGTTGGAGGGAATTAATAAGCATCAGTTAATCGGGATGTACTATAATTGGAAGCCTGAGCTTTCGGAATCGGTCCGTTCACATGAGAGAAGTACCGTTTCTTGCTGAGAAGAGAATGTCTCTGTGGCTCAATTGAAAGAAAGAGGAGAGACGAGAAGTGAGTGAATGACTAAACGACTGACCAACCATGTGAATGTGAAAGAAGAAGATGATTCAGACTGGACAGATTAATGCGAAGACGTGACAGAGGGAGTAGGTGATGAATATGAATATGTGTAATGTGTAACTTCTTTGTACTACAGGTTACGATAAGTATGCATTCACATGAAAAATGTGAGCAATGTAGAAAGCAGATTGAACTGAAGGTCAATGTATGAGTACCATACATACAGTACTGATGAATTGAATGAAGTGGTACAGGTATGGTATAGGTGGGTGAAAGGTTAACGCAATGACGTTAAATATTAATAGTATAAAACGATTACAAGGGATAACGAGTGTATGCATAGGTACAGGTCTATGTGTAGTGTGAATATGACAATGAGGAAGCTAGTCTAAATGAGATTGCGGGGATGAATGTAAGAGGGTGTGGTTAGCAGTGAAAGGGTAGTTAGGAGAACAGGTGGGGCTAACATTAAGTAAGGCCTATGTAAAAAAAAAAAAGAAAAAAAAAAGGCTACCCCATTTTCACACACAAAAATCATGTAGTGTATCTTTAGAGGGCTTTCATTGAATTTTGACATCCAGATAATAACAGTGACATATTGAGTTCCACCCAGCGAGTAGTTAGTCCCCCCTGCTGACTGGTAGCTTGTAAGATTCTTTGATTTGATACTATAAGCCCATAGATCCACAGAGCTTACAGCAGAGATCTGATATCCACCACAGAGGTGACAGCTCTCATAATACCTGACGAAGAGGAAATATGAGCAAAATCACCATAATGTTGATCCCCCAAAACACATAAGCCAGAGGTCATCAAGGGTCATGGGCTTTGAGACACCGTTGGAGACAGGGACACAAGCATAGAGTGGGAGGTTGAGGGGATATGGGAGATTATCTGAGGCTGGTGTGTGTGTGTGTGTGTGTGTGTGTGTGTGTGTGTGTGTGTGTGTGTGTGTGTGTGTGTGTGTGTGTGTGTGTGTGTGTGTGTGTGTGTGTGTGTGTGTGTGTGTGTGTGTGTGTGTGTGTGTGTGTGTGTGTGTGTGTGTCTAGGTATTGAACCAAGAGGGATATCCCCCGGCGCACGTTCAGCACAGATCCCAGAACAGCAATCAGTCAGGAGAGAATCACATCAATCAACACTTCATCAATCTGGGGAAATGACATTAACAGACACAAACTGACCACAGCAGAGCACTCACCACAACATGACTACTCCGACCAATCATAGGGAGTTTACAGAGCAGTGTCACCCGACCTAGCCAAACAGATCCTCTTCAGATCTGTAGCAGAACAGATCCCAAAACAAAACCTCAAGCTATAGTTTGTCACAAAAAACATGTACCACGGTTTGAGTCGCCACAAAAGAAAGCTGTATCCTGCTGCTGTTGGCACTATGCTATTGTAGACCTTCACTTCCGGTCAAAAGTTTTAGAACACCTACTCATTTCAATGAACAGATGTGCCTTGTTAAAAGTTCATTTGTGGAATTTCTTTCCTTCTTAATGCATTTGAGGCAATCAGTTGTGTTGTGACAGGGTAGGGGTGGTATACAGAAGATAGCCCTATTTGGTAAAAGACCAAGTCCATATTATGGCAAGAACAGCTCAAATAAGCAAAGAGAAATGACAGTCCATCATTACTTTAAGACATGAAGGTCAGTCATATGGAACATTTCATGAACTTGGAAAGTTTCTTCATGTCCAGTCCCAAAATGTGAGATTTTTGTTCTCAACCGCCGTGTCTTTGTGAGACGCGTGTGACTGAACGAATATTCTCCATATGTGTTGTTTCAACCGTGAAAGCATGGAGGAGGAGGTGTTAGGGTGTGGAGGCGCTTTGCTGGTGACACTGTCTGTGATTCTTTTAGAATTCAAAGCACACTTAACTAGCATGACTACCACAGCATTCTGCAGCGATACGGAATCCCATCTGGTTTAGGCTTAGTGGGACTATCATTTTGTTTTTCAACAGGACAATAACCCAACACACCTCCAGGCTGTGTAAGGGCTATTTTACCAAGAAGGACAGTGGAGTGCTGCATCAGATGACCTGGCCTCCACTATCCCCTGACCTCAACCAAATTGAGATGATTTGGGATGAGTCGTACCACAGAGTGAAGGAATAGCAGCCAACAAGATCTCAGCATATGTAGGAACTCCTTCAAAACTGTTGGAAAAGCATTCCAGGTGAAGCTGGTTGAGAGAATGCAAAGCTGTCATCAAGGCTAAGGGTGGCTATTTGAAGAATCTCAAATCTAAAATATATTTTGATTTGTTTAACACTTTTTTTGGTTACTACATGATTCCATGTGTGTTATTTCATAGTTTTTATGTCTTAACTATTATTCAACAATGTATAAAAGTGTAAAAATTAAGAAAAATCCTTGAGCAGGTGTTCTAAAACTTATGACCGGTAGTGTACCTATGATAACTCTGGAGCCAAGTATGTACCACGTATCTAAGAGTGCTTATTCAAGATCAGTTTAGGCAGTTTAGGCTAGATCACAATAAATAAAATACATGTCTGGGGTGACCTGATCCTAGATCAGCACTCCTACTCTGAGACACTTGATACATACGGCCCCTGGTCTAGACACAGGAGAATGGATCAGTGTGGGCACTGGAGAATGCCCTTTCCCTCTCAGCTGGTGACATGTGTTCTGTGATCAGACTACTGGGTCTTCCTCAGCCCATACATCCATCAAAACCCATCACTACTAACATCCCTAATTAATGATCAATGGGGTCTTCAGCATCCCTGAATTATTAATCCAACAAGGATACCAGCGCTTCGATCAATGTCATCACATCATCCACATCTTTCTGTGCCAAGAAGGGAGTGTATAGCCTCATTTAAGTCTCAGTAAGCATGTTTGGCCACATCATGAGGCCCATTGAGCATGTTTGGGACCTGTTGGATTGGAGGGTGAGGGCTAGGGCCATTCTCCCCAGAAATGTCCAGGAACTTTCAGGTGCCTTGGTGGAAGAGTGGGGTAACATCTCACAGCAGGAACTGGCAAATCTGGTGCAGTCCATGAGGAGGAGATGCACTGCAGTACTTAATGCAGCTGGTGACCACATCAGATACAGACGGTTACTTTTGATTTTGAACCCCCCTTTGTTCAGGGACACATTATTCTATTTCTGTTAGTCAGAGGTCTGTGGAACTTGTTCAGTTTATGTCTCAATTGTTGAATCTTGTTATGTTCATACAAATATTACATATGTTAAGTTTGCTGAAAATGAGGTGAGGACATTTATTTCAGAATTCTTACTTCAGAATCAGTCTGCACCAGTGGAGTCTGGAGGCTTTTAGGAGGAGCTATAGGATGACACGCTCATTGTAATGGCTGGAATGGATTAAATGGAATGGTACCAAACACATCAAGCATGTGAAAACCACTTTTGACTCTGTTCCATTAATTCCCTTCCAGCCATTACAATGAGCCTGTCCTCCTATTGCTCTTCCCACCAGTCTCCTCTGGTCTGCACCTTGTTTGTTTCCTTTAGAAGAGATGCATCAGCATCAACTCCTGTAGACTAAGTCAATCATATCTTTGGGCCAAACTGATACTACTTTGGAATGTCAATATACAGTTTACTGAACAGAAATATAAACGCAACACGCAAAAATTCAAAGATTTTACGGAGTTACATTTAATATAAGGAAATAAATCAATTGAAATACATTCATTAGGCCCTAATCTATGGATTTCACATGACTGGGAATACAGATATGCATCTGTTGGTCACAGACACCTTGAAAAAAAGGTAGATCCGAAAACCAGTCAGTATCTGGTGTGACCATTTGCCTCATGCAGCGCAGCACATCTCCTTCATAGAGTTGATCAGGCTGTTGATTGTGGAATGTTGTCCCCCTCCTCTTCAACCGCTGTTAGAAGTTGCTGGATATAGGAGGGAAATGGAACACACTGTCGTACACGCCGATCCAGAGCATCCCAAACTTGCTCAATGTCTAGTGAGTACACAGGCCATGGAAGAACTGGGATATTTTCAGCTTCCAGGAATTGTGTATAGATCCTTGCAACATGGGACCGTGCATTATTATCATGCTGAAACATGAGGTGATGGTGGCTGATGAATGCCACAACAATGGGATCTCATCACGGTATCTCTGTGCATTCAAATTGCCATAGATCAAATGTAATTGTGTTGGTTGTCCGTAGCTTATGCCTGCCCATACCATAACCCCACCGCCACCATGGGACACTCGCTGACAACGGCAAACCACTCACCCACACAACGCGATACACGTGGTCTGCAGCTGTGTGGCGGGTTGGACACCCCACTAAATTCTCTAAAACGACGTTGGGCAACAGCTCTGGTGGATATTCCAGCAGTCAGCATGCCAATTGCACGTTCCCTCTGTGGCATTGTGTTGTGTAACGAAACTGCACATTTTAAAGTGGCATTTTTTTGTCCCGAGCATTGTGTTGTGCGCCTGTGTATTGATCATGTAGTTTAATCAGCTTCTTAATATGCCACACCTGTCAGGTGGATGCATTATCTTGGCAAAGGAGAAATGCTCACTAACAGGAATGTAAACACATTTGTGCACACAATTTGAGAGAAATAAGCTTTTTTGTCCATATGGAACATTTCTGGGACCACTTTACATGTTGCATTTATATTTTGTTCAGTGTATAATCAACGGGCTCGGTCAAAGCCAGCCATCTCCTGCAGCCTAACGTAGCGGGTGTAAAATAAACCCCTGAAACGGGTCCCCACATCCGGTTTCAGGGGAAAGGGAAGCTAGGTTGAAGATACTGGAGCCCTGAAAACTGGACGTTTACGGTTTTCTGAGAACCCTGCTGAGTGTGCCTGCAGCCAAATATAATTATGACAAAGGCACAGGCTGCGAAGAGGGATAAGATAGATAGTGCTTATTGTGCAAGTTTAGGGTGACCAGAATGTTAAATTGACACAAACAAAAAGTTTCTATAACAATGAGTGCATTAGCATTGTGATACGAAATAAGTCTAGACCTGATTGCCTGAGTCTCACTGAATTCCTAGAATAGACAAAGCCTCAATCACCCTAATCATGGCACACTAATCCCTATACCAACACCCTATTTACATATGTCTCTTATAAAAAGTACTACACTAGATAGGGGATAGGGCGCCATAGAATTTCAGAGTTTTGATACTCTTCTGTACCAAAGCTTGTTTGTTTATCACTTTTTCCTAT
>NC_068454.1:70553789-70561289 GCF_023373465.1 Oncorhynchus keta | reverse complement strand
CTCCTCTCCTCTTTTATTTTTAATGAGGAGCTTTTCTCTTGAACTTGGTTGTGCCATATTGATTTTCCAGTGCTCAGACGAGTGCATGCGTGATATTATCTCCGGCAGGCGCACGGAGGAAGGGGTTGGTTGGCGGTTTCCCCACTGAATGCGATTGTCTCTCATTTCTCTAACGCGATGCCCCCTGACCCCTGCATTGTGCGCTAATCCTGGTCCGTTTAAGAGATCAGCCCATGCTCTGATGAGATACGAGCGTCTCACCAGCCCAGCCAATTTACGGTTACAGAGAAGGGTTAGGCCAATGATAGGCCTCTTTTATTTCTCTCTCTCCATCTCTCTGTCTTTCTTTCTTTCTTTCTTTCTCATTCTCTCTCTGTCCTCCTCTTTCTCTTTCTAGCTATTTCTCACTCTCTCTCCCTCTTCTTTCACCCCTCCCGCTCTCTCCTCCCACATCTTTCCTTCTTGTGATGAAGATTAATTAAGGCATGCATTTCCTACGGTCTCCTCTCAGCAGCGGTCTGTCCATAAAGTCTATGGGCCGTAATGGGATCAATAGGAGATCTTTAATGCTGGGGAAAGGGTTGTTAAGGTCAGATTACTTTTAGATTGTACAATGCCCCCTCTCTACACTCTCTCTCCTCCACCCCGAGCCACACACACTGCACTGGACCTGGGCCAAGGCACACATGGCCTATAGTATACCTCAAAAACACCAGCAAACAACTTAGCCATCAAAGTAAAGCTCGAAAACAACAACAACAGCAAGACCTTCTATACACAGAGATAGGGAGAAGACTCTGCTCTGAGTTATGCTGAAGTAAGTTCATAATGCTTAGTGTGTGAACCATTTCTCTTCTATAAAGGAGGAGAGGAGAACAGGCCTATTCACAACCAGAGGGCAGCGGAAACAGCCTCTCTTCGCCAATGAAGAGGCAGAAGTTTCCTCCTTCCTCTCCTCCTCCTCTTCTCCTTCCTCTCCTTCATTCCTATCCTCCTCCTCTCCTCCTTCCTCTCCTCCCTCTCCTCATTCCTCTCCTCCTCTCTCTCCTCCTCTCTCTCCTCCTTCCTTTACTCCTTCCTCTCCTCATCCCTTCCTCTCCTTCTCCCTCTCCCCCTCCTCTTCTCCTCCTTCCTCTCCTCTTTTTTCTCCTCCTCCCTCTCCTCCTCCCTCTCCTCCATCCTCTCCTGCTCCCTTCCTCTCCTTCTCCCTCTCCTCCTTCCTCTCCTTCTTCCTCTCCTCCCCCTCTCCTTCTTCTGCTCCTCCTTCCTCTCCTCCTCCCTCTCCTCCTTCTTCTCTTCCTTCCTCTCCTCCTCCCTCTCCTCCTTCCTCTCCTCCTCCCTCTCCTCCTTCCTCTCCTCATTCCTCTCCTCCTCTCTCTCCTCCTTCCTCTACTCCTTCCTCTCATCCCTTCCTCTCCTTCTCCCTCTCCCCCTCCTCTTCTCCTCCTTCCTCTCCTCCTTTTTCTCCTCCTCCCTCTCCTCCTTCCTCTCCTCCATCCTCTCCTGCTCCCTTCCTCTCCTTCTCCCTCTCCTCCTTCCTCTCCTTCTTCCTCTCCTCCCCCTCTCCTTCTTCTGCTCCTCCTTCCTCTCCTCCTCCCTCTCCTCCTTCTTCTCTTCCTTCCTCTCCTCCTCCCTCTCCTCCTTCCTCTCCTCCTCCCTCTCCTCCTTCCTCTCCTCATCCCTCTCCTCCTTCTCTCTCCTCATCCCATCCTCTCCTTCTCCCTCTCCTCGTTCTTCTCCTCCTCCTCTTCTCTATCCTCTAGGGAATTATTCTCAGCACATTTGTCATCTTGTTCAGAATTCATTTTCGGGTGAATTGCGGCCAGGACCCTACTCATTAATTTGAATATTTTGAAAGGTGAAGGGGAAAATTAACATGTGGAGTCTTTTTTTGTGACGATATGAGGTATGGCTTTGGTAACGAATCTAGAATGAGCATTTTCCACTTCCTTTATGAAATTGTAGACGGTGTGTTTGAACGGAAAGAGCTGCAGAACACGTATTATAGATAATGAGAAAACAAAAGGGGAGCAAATCAAATTGACAGAAATTCTATTTTCTGGAAGGAGAAAACAGAAGCGTCAAGTGTGTGCTGAATTCTAATGTCAAGCTGAGATTGCTGAGATAGTGGAGAGAGCTCAGTGCCGTCAGCATATTGGTAACACAGGAAAATGGGAAGCTTGACTTTTTAAAACAAATCTCCCAACAGAAGTATAATTTGTCTCCGGCTGTTCTCAGGGACATACTGCTAGTGAACCTGGCCAAGTGTGTGTGTGTGTGTGTGTGTGTGTGTGTGTGTGTGTGTGTGTGTGTGTGTGTGTGTGTGTGTGTGTGTGTGTGTGTGTGTGTGTGTGTGTGTGTGTGTGTGTGTGTGTGTGTGTGTGTGTGTTTGCATGTGTGATAGGGTGTGTATGATTCAACAATAATAACACCATCATGTCTCCATGCAGGCAGCAGCATTCTCGTTGAGCCGAGGAGGAACTATCTGTTTTTTTGAGACTTTGTTTCCCTATTGGCTTCCTGGGCCGGGCTGAGCAAGCGAATCGTCCATGTCGGTGCTTTTTGAATAATGATCTCAGCTCAGCCACAAGGTCACAGCCAGGTGGGCTCCATGACAACGGCGGAGCCTTTATCAAATAGAACAGAGAGGTGGGCAGGGCCGAGCTTGTCTCCTGGAAGGAAGAATCCAGAAGGTTTGAAGGATTGCCTCCCAAATGACTCCCTATTCCCTTTATAGTGCACTACTGTGACTTTAGCCCACTCTATAGGGAATAGGGCCTCTAGTGAAAAGTAGTACACTATATATGGTATAGTGTGCATATTTGGGAGGCAGCCTATGAATCTTTGAGACGAAAGAAAGGGTGATGGATGTGGTGGAACGAACAGGATAGCTGTCTCCGTAATGAGCATGTCCCTTGTGATTCTCTGACCGGGACAGACTAGTAGTGACACGTTTAACCCCTTAGCTACACACACACACACACACACACACACACACACACACACACACACACACACACACACACACACACACACACACACACACACACACACACACACACACACACACACACACACACACACACACACACACACACACACACACACACACACACACACACACTGCAGCTGAGTACCCCAGATGTATAGAAACTGATAGATGCCTAACTGAAATGAATCCTCAATGGTATTTTCTATGTGTTTTAGACATCTGATGTTTTAGACATCTGTGTTTGTTTGGGCCTACTCGGCATGTGTGATCTTGCTCCTGCTCCCTCAGTCACCCCAGCACTATTTGTCAGATGCTATTTTCTCTGTAATTCAATGTATTGTGTATATTAATGCTGTTAAGGTGACACTGCCGTTGTGGTTTCAGGCTATGGTACGGTGAATAGGTACAGTGGGATTCTGGGTAATAGAATAATTTGAAGGTGATGTGTCTCAGATCTCTGGCCGTTACCACAGCGATCTCTGCTCTCTTCCTCCCTCCCCTCCCTCCCTTCTTCTCCTCCCGCCTCCCTCCTCCCCTCCCTCTCCTCCCTCCCCTCCCTCTCCTCCCTCTCCTCCCCCCCTTCCTCCCCTCCCTCTCCTCCCTCCTCCCTCCCCTCCCTCTCCTCCCTCCCTCCCCTCCCTCCCTCTCCTCCCTCCCCTTCCTCCCTCTCCTCCCTCCCTCCTCCCTCCCTCTCCTTCCTCTCCTCCCTCCCCTCCCTCCCTCTCTTACTCCCTCCCCTCCCTCCCTCCTTCTCCTCCCGCCTCCCTCTCCTCCCTCCTCCCTCCTCCCTCCCCTCCCTCTCCTCCCTCCCTCTCTCCCTCTCCTCCCTCCCCTTCCTCCCTCCCCTCCCTCTCCTCCCTCCCCTCCCTCTCCTCCCTCCTCCCTCCCCTCCCTCCCCTCCCTCCCTCTCCTCCCTCCCCCCTTCCTCCCTCCTCCCTCCCTCTCCTCCCTCTCCTCCCTCCTCCCTCCCTCTCCTCCCTCTCTCCCTCTCCTCCCTCCTCCCTCCTCACTCCTCACTCCTCACTCCTCACTCCTACCTCCTCCGTCCTCCCTCCCTCTCCTCCCTCCCCTCCCTCCCTCCCTCTCTCCCTCTCCTCCCTCCCCTCCAGGGTCTAGTGAACATGTCTGCAGGTATGATGAACCATGAGATCCATTAAGAACCAGCTAATAGATTAAAAGACATTTCAAACTGTATCAAGGCTGTGTGAGAGAAGAGGAAGGTAGAGTCTCCCCTTGGACACAGGTAAGGAATATGTTATGACAAGCTGACCACATCTCACTCTTCCTCTGATTAATTAGAAGTTACCTCTAGTCATACTATTACTGTACAGTCTGAAACGTCTCTCCTTCCTCTTCTTTCCATCTTCTTCCCTCTCTTTCATCTCGCCCTCAGAACTCAATGCACTTGTGTCGGTGAGTGCATGTACGCGTGTGAGTGTGTGTGTGTGAAATGTTTAGCTAGCTAATGGTCTCATTTGCAGAGAGGGATATTGATGACTTGAGGGGGTCCATCCCAGCAGATTCCTACATTACTTCATCTCTCATAGTGCTGTATCATCATCACTGTATCCTTACAGCCTCCAGGAACATGGATCCACTGCTTGTACCAACACAACACTACTTGGAACCGTTCAGCACCATGGGGAACAGAGATATTGTCTGGGACTACTAGATCATTTACAACCGGCCATCTCCTTAAGCACTTAGAGTCGATGTCTGTGTCACAAATGGCACCCTATTCCGTTTAAAGTGCACTAAGATTTAGTACACTACATGACCAAATGTATATGGACACCTGCTCGTCAAACATCTCATTCCAAAATCATGGGCTTTAATATGGAGTTGGTCCGCCCTTTACTGCTATAACTGCCTCCATTCTTCTGGTAAGGCCTCCCACTAGATGTTGAAACATTGCTGCAGGGACTAATTACTAGTCTGCAGCTAGAAATTATGTCATCCTGACATGCGAAGCCCGACAACCGCCGAAACACCTATTCTTTAAGTGTCACGTTCGTTGTAAGGAGGAGACCAAGGTGCAGAGTTGTATGCGTACATTCTTCTTTATTTAAGAATGAACACTGAACAAAACAAACTGTGAAGCTAATGAGTAGTGCAGACAGGCAACTAAACATAGAACAAGACCCCACAAACACAAAAGGGAAAATGGCCACCTAAATATAATCCCCAATCAGAGACAACGATAAACAGCTGCCTCTGATTGGGAACCATATCAGGCGACCATAGATATATAAATACCTAAACCTACAAAACCCATAGACATACAAAACCCCTAGACAATACAAAAACTGGCATACCACCCTCGTCACACCATGACCTAACCAAAATATAAAGAAGACAGAGATATTAAAGGTCAGAGCGTGACAATAAGAACATTTCTGAATGGTACTCTGAAGTATGCATTCTAACCACGAAAGACTCCAGGGAAGCAGAGAGACGCTTGCATGAACTTTCCAACAGAAAGACGAACGATTCCAACAGAGATCATGACACGCTGAGCGTAAATATATATATTGATTGAAATGATTCCCGAATGAGTGAGCGTTCATGTGCAAAGGATTAGCATTTCAATTAATATAATTATCAACTGTGTAGTGATTCCTTTTGTCTTTCCCGCCCTTCTCAGTCCACACCCACTTCCCTTTTGTCTTTCCCGCACTTCTCGGTCCACACCCACTTTCCTTTTGTCTTTCCCGCCTTTCTCAGTCCACACCCACTTTCCTTTTGTCTTTCCCGCCCTTCTCAGTCCACACCCACTTTCCTTTTGTCTTTCCCGCCTTTCTCAGTCCACACCCACTTTCCTTTTGTCTTTCCCGCCCTTCTCAGTCCACACCCACTTTCCTTTTGTCTTTCCCGCCCTTCTCAGTCCACACCCACTTTCCTTTTGTCTTTCCCGCCTTTCTCAGTCCACACCCACTTTCCTTTTGTCTTTCCCGCCCTTCTCAGTCCACACCCACTTCCCTTTTGTCTTTCCCGCACTTCTCGGTCCACACCCACTTTCCTTTTGTCTTTCCCGCCTTTCTCAGTCCACACCCACTTTCCTTTTGTCTTTCCCGCCCTTCTCAGTCCACACCCACTTTCCTTTTGTCTTTCCCGCCTTTCTCAGTCCACACCCACTTTCCTTTTGTCTTTCCCGCCCTTCTCAGTCCACACCCACTTCCCTTTTGTCTTTCCCGCACTTCTCGGTCCACACCCACTTTCCTTTTGTCTTTCCCGCCTTTCTCAGTCCACACCCACTTTCCTTTTGTCTTTCTCGCCCTTCTCAGTCCACACCCACTTTCCTTTGTCCACCAAGCCGTCATAGCAGCTTAGCCCACTAGGGAACCTCCCCTATCATTTCCTTGTAACCATATCTACTGTTTGTTTGCTTATTCATTTTTGTGATTATTTAGTTAGTTAGTAAATAAATTATTAAGACAATTGTATGGATGATTCATAGTAAAGGCTGGGTTCGTGCAGATAACCAACAATTTACGACATTTGGAATGAGACTAACGTGAGGTAAAGAATAATTCATTAATTAGAAGACTAATTGATCAGATATTTAAATATTTAAATAATAATATTTAAATAATAATCTGAAGATGTTCCTTGGTGCCCAGACTTCCTAGTTAATTGCATTTACATGATTTGTTTAATCACGTCATAATAATGACAGAAAATTGATTTGATAAAATAACAGTCTTCACTTTAATGATGCCTGTTCGGCCCTCCTTTTCCTGTAGTTCACGATCATCTCCTCCGTCTTGCTCACGTTGAGAGAGAGGTTGTTGTCCTGTAATATTTTCAAAACTGTTATGGTTCCACAAATTCTGGTTATTTCCAGAAATACACATTGGGTCACATGTTACCTGTCCTACAGAGCTTTGTACAGATAGAGACAGTTGTGTTGATCCCTCATGCATCATTAAACTACAATTTGATTAAAACGTAAAACACACAATGAAAGCCGAATTCAATAAGTGATCAAAAAAGTATTTATGTGTGAGTGTTTTCATGTTTGAACATAACAGTCTGGCTCAGCCACAGAGAGAGAGAGAGCCTGGGAGGTCTGCTAGTAGGAAAATATGAAATAATAGCAACTCTACACAGAATAACTAAAAGGCCTGTGAAAATAAATGGTGTCAGAAAAGTCTCTATAAATATTAGTGAAGGCTTTTTAAAAGCGGGTAATCACTTTCTCTTTGATGCATAATGCAGCCTATTTATTCAAACAGTCCTATGCATTAGGAGAAAATTGCTCTGTTTGAGAGGGCTTTATATCTCTGGCTGCAGTTCGCTCAGAGACAAAGACGGTGTACTGGGGAAAGGTGATGGGAGCTCTGCTACTGTGCTGTGCTTAGGGAGGTGTTAATGTGTGTGTGTGTGTGTGTGTGTGTGTGTGTGTGTGTGTGTGTGTGTGTGTGTGTGTGTGTGTGTGTGTGTGTGTGTGTGTGTGTGTGTGTGTGTGTGTGTGTGTGTGTGTGTGTGTGTGTGTGTGTGTGTGTGTG